>NC_071124.1:3197500-3347500 GCF_024256425.1 Clarias gariepinus | reverse complement strand
AGGTGATGTTCATGCATGCGTGTGTGTAAGATATGGCAGATATAAAGGTGGAAGCAGTCCTACCTGTAAGATGGTGTGTGTGTGTGTGTGTGTGTAGAAGATATAAAGCAGGCCTACCTGTAAGGTGTGGAGTCAGAGCTCGCGCGCAGTACAAGGCAGACCCGCGCGCGCTGAGCCGCACAGGAGCAGTGAAGAGGAACTGCAGCGCGCGCGAGGTTTTTCTGTTACTCTGCAACTTCCGGGTAAACTCATCGGTTTTTCACATTTGCATAATAGAGCAAAGCCCAAGAGTCGAGTCTGTGTGTTCACACACACTCACACACACACACACACGTGTTTACCAAAGTTACAGCTTTCTTCGGTCAGGTCATGATCCTGTTACATCAAAGCCTTTGAACTTCCCTTCATTCTTTTATCTTTTCTTCTCATATAAAAACTGGCATATAAATAGTTAAATAAATGAATAAACTTTTTTGTTTTAAAAAAAAAACAGTAACTGATTTATTCTTTTTATCAGTCAATGACATCATCAAAGCTCATGTAGCACTGCACACTATTATCCTTTTGAAACTCTCTCTCTCTCTATAGTATATATCACTGATCACTGAAATGCATCTGAGGACCAAACGTTAAGTCCATGACTATCCTGATATTTTCCAGAATCTCTATTCTATTTATTGCTCTCCTACTCCGAGCCCTTCTTTGATGTCTCCTTGCATGTCTTCCTAGTCGCTGTTTCTAATTACTGTTTCTCTTAATCATCAGTCTGATTAATCTTTCTTCAGTAACAAACCCTAGTTGACTGTAGCACAGAACCTTTTTACAGTATGCCGGTCGCCGTCCGTTCCAGTTTGGTCCATTTGTACAACCCATGTTGGGATCTCCAGGCAACGTGCATCCTTTACCCGGTCTTATGACTGGCACCCGATTTGCTGGCGGTGGTGTGTCTATAACCACCTTATATGTACAACTTATATACATACTGTACCCTATTATTCACTGTCACTCTACGCACACATACAGTGGTGTGAAAAACTATTTGCCCCCTTCCTGATTTCTTATTCTTTTGCATGTTTGTCACACTTAAATGTTTCTGATCATCAAACACATTTAACTATTAGTCAAAGATAACACAAATAAACACAAAATGCAGTTTTTAAATGATGGTTTTTATTATTTAGGGAGAAAAAAAATCCAAACTTACATGGCCCTGTGTGAAAAAGTAATTGCCCCCTTAACCTAATAACTGGTTGGGCCACCCTTAGCAGCAATAACTGCAATCAAGTGTTTGCGATAACTTGCAACGAGTCTTTTACAGCGCTCTGGAGGAATTTTGGCCCACTCATCTTTGCAGAATTGTTGTAATTCAGCTTTATTTGAGAGTTTTCTAGCATAAACCGCCTTTTTAAGGTCATGCCACAACATCTCAATAGGATTCAGGTCAGGACTTTGACTGGGCCACTCCAAAGTCTTCATTTTGTTATTCTTCAGCCATTCAGAGGTGGATTTGCTGGTGTGTTTTGGGTCATTGTCCTGCTGCAGCACCCAAGATTGCTTCAGCTTGAGTTGACGAACAGATGGCCGGACATTCTCCTTCAGGATTTTTTGGTAGACAGTAGAATTCATGGTTCCATCTATCACAGCAAGCCTTCCAGGTCCTGAAGCAGCAAAACAACCCCAGACCGTCACACTACCACCACCATATTTTACTGTTGGTATGGTGTTCTTTTTCTGAAATGCTGTGTTACTTTTACGCCAGATGTAACGGGACACGCACCTTCCAAAAAGTTCAACTTTTGTCTCGTCGGTCCACAAGGTATTTTCCCAAAAGTCTTGGCAATCATTGAGATGTTTTTTAGCAAAATTGAGACGAGCCTTGATGTTCTTTTTGCTAAAAGTGGTTTGCGCCTTGGAAATCTGCCATGCAGGCCGTTTTTGCCCAGTCTCTTTCTTTTGGTGGAGTCGTGAACACTGACCTTAATTGAGGCAAGTGAGGCCTGCAGTTCTTTAGTTGTTGTCCTGGGGTCTTTTGTGGCCTCTCGGATGAGTTGTCTCTGCGCTCTTGGGGTAATTTTGGTCGGCCGGCCACTCCTGGGAAGGTTCACCACTGTTCCATGTTTTTGCCATTTGTGGATGATGGCTCTCACTGTGGTTCGCTGGAGTCCCAAAGCTTTAGAAATGGCTTTATAACCTTTACCAGACTGATAGATCTCAATTACTTTTGTTCTCATTTTTTTCTGAATTTCTTTGGATCTTGGCATAATGTCTAGCTTTTGAGGTGCTTTTGGTCTACTTCTCTGTGTCAGGTAGCTCCTATTTAAGTGATTTTTTGATTGAAACAGGTGTGGCAGTAATCAGGCCTGGGGGTGACTACAGAAATTGAACTTTTAACTGTGATAAACCACAGTTAAGTTATTTTTTAACAAGGGGGGCAATTACTTTTTCACACAGGGCCATGTAGATTTGGAGTTTTTTTTCTCCCTTAATAACATAATCTTCATTTAAAAACTGCATTTTGTGTTCAATTATGTTATCTTTGACTAATAGTTAAATGTGTTTGATGAGCAGAAACATTTAAGTGTGACAAACATGCAAAAGAATAAGAAATCAGGAAGGGGGCAAATAGTTTTTCACATCACTGTACATACACTGACATTTGCACATTTCATCTTTTTCCTGCTTGCTTATTTTGAATTGCCAGTTTGCACTCTGTTTTTTCTCTACATAGCATCTGCAATACTGTGCTAATTTATATAAGGTACAATTACATTCTGCCAAAATACAGCTGCTGCTGTAACACAATAATTTCCCTCAATCAATCAATCAATCAATCAATCAATCAATCAATTACTCACACAATGCTGTATTCAGGGTCGCGGGTGCCCTGGACCGTATCCCAGGAGACTTTGGGCAGGAGGCATGCAGGGTACACCCTGGACGAAGTGCCAATCCATCGCAGGACACACATGCATACACACACAAACTCAAACACTTTGGGAATTAGCTTAATGTGCATGTCTTTGGACAGTGAATGGAAACTGGAGTATCTGGAGAAAACCCACCAAGCAACATCCGAGGACCTTTTTAAAGAAAATCATTAGGTACACTTTGAAAAGACCAAAATGCATTGAAATGCACGAGACAGGATTGCAAACAAATCTGATCCAGTCAGAAAGCAGACATCAAGACCTGTTGATTTGGGAAGAAATCCCAAATTCGAGAAAGCACTAGTTCCCCTTTCCAGCATGGGTTTATATACATGAAAACCACCGAGTTGCTCATCCTCATTTCTTTGTCTGATCTGCCTTTTATTAGGTATTCATTAATTATGTTAAATAATAAGAGCGACAGTGAGTTGACTGCACACTTTATTCAGAGGTAATGGTAGCACGCAGGCATCAGCATCTTAACGTGGACGGAGCCGCGGGTAAATTTCATGTACGCGGGTAACCTCTAGTCACTATTAGTGCATTTAATTAATTCATCCATTATCTATCCTGTTTATCCTGTTTAGAGTTGCACTGCGTCCTCAGGCTTATTAACCCAGGGTGCTCGGGGCAAAAGGCGTGGTGATGGAGTGCCAATGCAACACATGGCACAGGCTTGCACACATACACAATCAAACACTACAGGGAATTTTAGAAATGCCAGAAAGGTTCCAGTGCATGTCTTTGGACTGTCGGAGGAAACCTAGCTGGCATAGATACAGCATGCAGACTGCACATACACAGAGTGAAGGTGCGATTCGAAACCACAACCCTGTATGTGAAAGGTGACACCTAAGCCACCGTGCAAGCATTATTATTATTATATTCATTTTTATATTTATTCTCTATAAGCTCTTATCCTGTACAGGGTTGCAGGAGCCCCGGAGTCAATCCTAAATGACATGGGGGATGAGGAGGGGTACAACCTGGACGGTTGTTACAGTTTACTGCAGGGCACACACACACACACACACTCAAACAGTGTGGGCAATGTGGAAATGCCAGTTAGGCCTTTTCTGGCCATCTTTAGACTGTGGGAGAAAACCGGAGGAAACCCATCAAACTCTGGACCCTGTAGTAAGGTCACAGGTCTAACCACTACGCCACCGCACTGCCTGCATTATTATTATTAGGCCCCAAACACTATGACATCGGCACGATGATGACATGACTATGATGTCATCGTCATGCACCAGAAAGACACGTCCGGAAAAAATGCCTTAAACTTCAACCGTATTCAGTGACCTCAGTGTCCTGGGCTTTTTAGAGGTCTCAGCGTGCTCGATCGGGACCCACAGGTTGCGTGGTGCGTCTGGGTGGCGATGGCACACATGCTTGGGCCCGCTTATCACTGCGTGCAACTATATTTATTATTACTAATTTCATCAGTAAGAACTTTTTTCCGGTCACAGCAAGACTGAGAGCCAGTTATACAGGCCAGATGGAACAAAAGTCTAGTCACATGACACCATGCTCACACATTCATTCTTACTATGAAGTCATTTAAATTATTTCGTCCTTATATAGGCATGCTATTGGGATGGTACAAACTGGGGAACCTGAAGGAAACCTCTCATTTTCTCTCTCCCCTCTCTCTGTCGAGCTACACATGTCGTTCCTGAGCTGCCAGTGATCCAGACTCCCTCTGCCCTCCGGACGTGTCTGACTCAATGTCTGGATGCCCCGTGTGTCTCTTTGGGATGCGTCTGGGGACGATTTCACTCTACCATGAAAACGGTTCCGGCTTCTAATTTGGCTGCAGTCGCTCCATAGTCCAGGACTGGAATTTCCCACAAGTCTACCTGATTCTCCAATAACTACCTGGACTCCATATCAACATCAATTAACATCAACTGTTATAGCTGAACTGGCTAACACACCTAACACACAGTATGAATGCAGATCGATCCCTGCTATCCATTATCACCCTGTTGAGTCTGGTTCCTCTCAAGGTTTCCTCCTATTACCATCTCAGGGAGTTTTTCCTTGCCACTGTCGCCCTCGGCTCGCTCACCAGGGACAAACTGACCATTTTGATTCATGCACATTCACATTCCATACAAACTTAAATAATTCTTTTGATTGTGTAAAGCTGCTTTGTGACAATGACAATTGTTAAAAGCGCTATAGAAATAAAACTGAATTGAAGGAAACCTACATGGACATGTGGAGAACATACTGTACAGTCACCTGTTTACTGACAGTGAATCATCGATGCTTCCCACTGCATCACTTCAACTAAGAAATAATTCTATAATATATAATAAAGTCTTATTGCAGACTTGCGCAAGTAGTCGTCGTTGACAGTTTAAAAGTTTGCAGAAATGGTTAATAATAATCTGCTGATCTTTAATGTAATCAGTGATATTATTATTATTATTATGATGATTATTATTTGAGGTTGAAGCCCACGTCCATGTCTGTGTGTCTCTCTGTACAGCAGAACTCTCTGTCTAACTTATTAATACAAAGAAATCCCATTCTGTAAGGTTGAGTATCTTACGCCTTGTTTACACTAAGTTGTCCTTCTTTGGTGCTCAGACAAATACACTCCCTGTTCGGTAATCGGAGAGTGAATCACAGATGAGAAATGGAAAAAGTAGATCAAAGGATAAAGATGAAGTTTTGTCTTAAAACCACTCCAGCGTGTTAAAATTCACTTATACCACTTCAGCGCTGTTATTTCAGCAGAAACCCTTTTTAAATGTAAACAGAAAGGTGCTATAGATCAGAAAATAAATTCTTACTATATATACAAAAAAAAACCTTATTGTCCATCCAAAGGAAGCTTCCCATGAGAAATTCCCATGCTTATTTTTTTTTTTTTAGAGCAGATGTTAAAAACTGAAAAAAAAAAAAAAAGGTTTTTATATTAAAATATTTTTCTTGTTGTATTTTACAGTAATGGATGGACGGACGTGCACCAATAATTCTCTTCCCTCTTTTACACACACACACACACACACACAACCATATTGTTTCACTCCCTCACTCACTCTCTATAGTGATTATCCGGTTCAGGGCCATTGGAAGCCTGCAGCCTGTCCCAGGGGACTCGGGGCACACCCTGGACAGGATGCCAGTCTTTCACAGGGCACACAAGGTCACACACACACTCAGGGGGAATTTGGAAGCGCCAATAATAGTCTAATCTGGATAATAATAGTCTTTGGACTGCGTGAGGAAACCGGAGAACCCGGAGGAAACCCATCGAGCGCGGGAAGAGCATGCATGCTGGATGAATCGAATACTCGACCGTGGAGGTGTGAGGCCACTGTGATAACCCCCACACCATCCTCTCACTCCATATTCATTTACATTATTTACATTATACATCTTTAGTCATTCTACAGGTTCCTTAATACTCCTAAACTTCCTATAATGGCTGGTAATTTGAATTAAATTCGAAGCATTCATTAAAAAATAAAAACAACATCCCCAACAATATGAGGGTGGACATGAAAATATGAGCATTTACCTGCAGGCAGACGCTGTACGATGCACACACACACACACACACACACAACACAACCCGTGTTTTTTTTTTTTTTTCACAATAAATAGGTTATGAGGTCAGACCACACAATTTACATAACGACCTTTAATAGAAAAAAACAAAACAAAAACATACAGCTATAGAAAGACACTGGGTATCACATGTAAACACCTAAAACAGCAATTAGGTAAAATGTATTAATTAATAAATAAAGACTATATACAATATATATATCTTATCATTCGCGAGATTACATCACAGAAATCAGATTTGAAAAACATTAAAAAGTTAAACTATGACTCGGACTTGATTAAATCGCCGAAATATGCAGTTATGGTTTTCAATTTGTTATTCAGGAAGTTCTGCTCCACTTCCACTTTTCCACCCGGGCCGGCCAGAGACGCGATCTACAGTACAGAGAGACGGGGAAGAGAAAAGCATTTCAAACTTAAGCCTTGATTACGGTCTGAGCTGCTGATACACACCAACACGAAACACAATCCTGTTCACATGGACATGTTTGACTTAAATCAAGGGTGTTCAAGTCAAACCGGGACTTGTGATGTGGTGAACTTTTGGGGGAATAAAAGCGATTGACGTTTACAGAAGACTTAAGTGTCTCATCACCGTACTACACTTGAACACATTCGAATGGCGCAAATGTTATTAAAGAAATCCGTATCCTGGAAAATCGACGAGACGCCCTTGTGTGTGTGTGTGTGTGTGTGTGGGAACTGTACACACACACGCACTCATTCACCAGCACCAGTCGCACGTTACAGGAACTCGTCTGGGAGTTATTGCCACACCCCCCGTACGATCCTGACCTCGCTCCAAGACATTCCCACATGTTTGGAAAGGGAGTTCCTGGGAGGCCGGGGTCTCAGATGTGAAGCATCATGGCTGAGAAAAACTTCCTACCTTGATGGTGCATCCATGTAGCCGGGGATTATACACAGTAGAGAAATAGAGGGAGGTTTATTGTTCTGTTATTCTGCTCAGTCAAAAGTCCAGAATAATCAAAACTGTATTTAAAAACTGGTATTTAAAAAAAAAAAGAGGAAAGGCTGCATGCAGACGGGCATCTGGTGTAAAATTGTGGGGAAAAAAAATCAATCAATAAATAAAAACCTGTGGATCAGCTGTGGTGACGCCTAATGAATGTGTGATCGATGATCTGTGCATCAACATGTTTACATTACAGCTGTTTTAAAACAATGTGACGTGACATGATCTCATACAGAATATACAGTGGATACGGAAAGTATTCAGACCCTCTTCAATTTTTTACTCTTTGTTATATTGCAGCCGTTTACTAAAATCATTTAAGTTATTTTTTTCCTCATTAATGTACACACAACACCCCGCACTGACCAAAAAAAAACAAACCTCAGAATTGTTGACATTTTTGCAGATTTAAGTAAAACTGAAATATCACACGGTCCTAAGTATTCAGACCCTTTGCTGTGACACTCATATATTTAACTCAGGTGATGTCCATTTCTTCTGATCATTCTTGAGATGGTTCTACACCTTCATTTGAGTCCAGCTGTGTTTGATTATACTGATTGGACCTGATTAGGAAGCCACACACCTGTCTATATGAGACCTTACAGCTCACAATGCATGTCAGAGCAAATGAGAATCATGAGGTCGAAGGAACTGCCTGAAGAGCTCAGAAACAGAATTGTGGCAAGGCACAGAGGTTACAAAAAATTTCTGCTGCACTTAAGGTTCCTAAGAGCACAGTGTCCACCATAATCCTTAGATAAAAGACATTTGGGACGACCAGAACCCTTTCTAGAGCTGGCCGTCCGGCCAAACTGAGCTATCGGGGAAGAAGAGCCTTTGTGGAGAGAGGTGAAGAAGAACCCAAAGATCACTGTGGGTTGAGATGCAAACGGGAAAAAGTTGTAGAAAGTCAACCATCACTGCAGCCCTCGACCAGTCTGCAGCCCTCCATCAGTTGGGGCTTTCTGGCAGAGTGGCCCGATGGAAGCCTCTCCTCAGTTTAAGACATATTAAAAAACACCGGAAGGACTCCAAGATGGTGAGAAATAAGTTTCTCTGGTCTGATGAGACCAAGATAGAACTTTTTGGCCTTAATTCTAAGCAATATGTTCGGAGAAAACCAGGCACTGTCCAATACAGTCCCAACAGTGAAGCATGGTGGTGGTAGCATCATGCTGTGGACGGGGGTTTCAGCTGCAGAGACAGGACGACTGGTTGCAATCGAAGGGAAAAATGAATGCTGCCAAGTACAGGGATATCCTGGACGAAAACCTTCTTCATAGTGCTCAGGACCTCAGACTAGGCCGAAGGTTTACCTTCCAACAAGACAATGACCCTAAGCACACAGCTTAAATAACGAAGGAGTGGCTTCACAACAACTCTGTGACTGTTCTTGAATGGCCCAGCCAGAGACCTGACTTAAACCCAATTAAGCATCTCTGGAGAGACGTAAAAATGGCTGTCCAACAACGTTTACCATCCAACCGGACAGAACTGGAGAGGATCTGGAAGAAGGAATGGCAGAGGATCCCCAAATCCAGGTGTGAAAAACTTGTTGCATTTTTCCCAAAAAGACTCATGGTAGTATTAGATCAAAAGGGGGGCTTCTACTTAATACTTATAAAAGAGGCTGAATACTTAGGACCATGTGATATTTCAGTTTTTTCATAAAAATGTCAACAATTCTGTGTTTGTCAATATGGGGTGTTGTGTGTACATTAGGGGGGAAAAAAATGAACTTAAATGATTTTAGAAACTGGCTGCAATATAACCGTTTCCGTACCAACTGTATAATATACGATAACACCTCTCTCAATTTCTCTCTCTCTCCCGTCTCTCGACATGCCTACATTCTACGCTCTCACCTGCTCCATGTCAGCGTTCCTTGGAAGAAAGTACACGATGTTCTCCGAAATCATTCTGGCCAGCCGGAAGATTTCAAAGGTACGAGCAGGTTAAGGAATTTCAGCTGTAACAGAGACAAACACTGAACTGATCCGATCAAACACCCTGATCTCAAGAGTCTCCAAATCAGTCTGATCTCAAGGGTTCGGTTGAATCACAGGAAGCTGGTACTCTCTCTATTTGGGGTGTGGTGCTCTTCTTAAACCACAAACGCTTCTCAACTATGACGATTTGTTCTAAATCATTAATGAATGACATATCTGTTAGCATTTAAATTCGCCGTTGTAGCACGTCAACGAGACACGCAAGTTTCGGTTCTCTCGGAGCGTCTATAACCAAGGCGTTTCCTCACCAGACTCTCTCTATAGTCTCTCAAAGTTAATAAGAGGGAAATGTGCAGGTTACTGGGAAACTGAGAAAAGTGTTAAAGTTTTGTTTTTATCCTAAAGATGTCAACTTAAAGGTCCCGTATGTTAAGTTAACGCAGGTCTCGGAGCTCACCTGAAGAGTGTTGTGTGTTAAGTTTCGGGGTCTATGTAAGTGTGTTACTACTGAGCCACGCCCCTTTGGAGAGACAGCAGGGCTGAGCACCAAGTCAGGGGGGAGGGGTGTCTTCTTATATGAGGTCACATTAGGGAGGCCGATCTAATTGGCTAATACAAACATAAACGTTCATGCATGGGAGTTTCTTAGTAACCCATTTTTAAACATTTTCAAACATCTTTTGGTTCTTTAAATAAGAAAAAATATTCTGGAGATGTTGGGAAATTTAAAGGTCCTGTATTATAAGTTAATGCAGGTTTCAGAGCTCACCTAAAGAGTGTTAGGTGTGTTAAGTTTCGGGGTCTATGTAAGTGTGTTACTGCTGAGCCACGCCCCTTTCAAGAAACAGCAAAGCTGAGCACCAAGTCAGGGGGGAGGGGTGTCTTCTTATATGAGGTCACATAAGGGAGGGAAAAAATCTGATTGGCTAATACAAACATAAAAAAAAGTTGTTTAAAAATGACTAAAGTGAATTTTGCATAAAAGGTCCGCTTTAAAGTCAGATCGATCTGACACTGGAGACTCCTTCCATTTCTACATGTTAATTAATCATTGCGTTATAGAAAACTTCACACGGTAAAAAATTATATAAAATGTTTCTAAAGAATGAGCTGTTGCTATAGAAACAAAACATTTTCAACAAGCGCATTATTTTGCAGCTGCGTTACTGTCGATACGTTCTGACCAATCGGAATCCAGAATTTAAAAAAGCTAGCATTAAGTTATGAATAAAAAGAAAAGTTAGTGCAGCTTGCTGTTGCTAATAATAATAATAATAATAATAATATTGAGATACTAGTCAGTAATTGTGCATTGAAAACGTGACGTAAAGGATATCCATCAGGGCTCATCATGGTCTTGATGTTGAAGACGTTGGCGCTGAGGTACTCCGGTCCCCCCCACGGCGGGCTGAGGAAGACCACGTCGGCCCGGAGCCGCGGCGCCACCTGCAGGAAATCCGCCTGGATGAAGTCGATCCATTGGCTGACTCCGTACACTGCAGCGTTGTTCTGTGCCAGCGCTAGTCGCACCGGGTCGATATCGATGGCGATCACTGAGAAAAGGGAAAAAGGAAAACTGACTCAACTTTTTTGAGACGTCATTTCCAAAGTGGTGTACCGTGTTAAAAACCTCTGTACCTGCGTTTCCAGCCAGAGCGAACTGGATCGCATTTCCTCCCACACCGCAGAAGGCATCGACGATGACCAGCCTCTGGGACGCGACCTGCGCCCTCTGTGCAATGTGCTCGGCGATCTTCTCAGGCGTGACCGAGAACCAGCCCTCTGGAGAGAAACCACACACATTTCCAGAGCTGAATCTAATCTGCTTAGTCAAACCGAAACCAATTAGCTAGAATCCGGCGAGGGTCTGGCGTAAACACCAAAACAAAAGATAAACACGCTACGGTACTCATAATAAGCGAGACTGGACGTTATTTTTCATTTATTACAGGTTGCGATTGCCTGGCTTCACCACTAGGAGGCAGCGATCTGTGGAATGGAGTAAAGCACGAGTGTCAATCCTGATTACTGAAGCACCGGACACGGAAGCTCGAGCCCAAAACGGCGCTGCGTTTCCATGACGATTTTGCGACTTTTGCGTAGCTCAGTGGCGACGGAAAGTTTAACAGACTGTGTCCTCCTGCTTCTCTTCGCACATCAACACCATCTGTTTCAGGCTCCACCAGACAGCTCCGATTTTTCCGCCTCTTGTGTTTCACGGTCCTCTGAGAATAAAACACCTGCAGCGAGCCATGCGGTCTCTGACACAACTTCCTGTTTACTCTGTGTGCCCAAAACACATGGAGGCACAATATAGGCTTCAAAAAAAAGCACAAAACGTCTTTAAGTTATTATGTAGTTTTATATTTTTAACTATATAATTTCACTATTAATGGGATAAAACATATCCACGCTGATTAAAAGATAAACACTTATACGATGTGTGCTATTTCAGTCTGAGTAAAGAAGAGGTGGCTTATGTGGCTGTCATTAAAAGGAAGGCGGAGTATCCCATGGGCTTTTCCTTTTTTTTTAGGGAAAGAAGGCGTGGCCCCTGGGAATGCTAGTTTCAGGAAATAAGGCGTGGCCTCTGGGCTTGCTATTGCAGCGAAGAAGGCGTGGCCCCTGGGCTTGATAGTCTCATGAAAGAAGGCGTGGCCACTGTAATGACAAGCTAGGAGAAGGAGGCGTGGTCTCTGGGTTTGTGAGGCTCAAAAAAGGAGGCGTGGCATCTGGGCTTGCTAATCTCAGGAAAGTAGGCGTGGCCTCTGGGCTTGTCATTACAGTGAAGGAGGAGTGGTCTCTGGGCTTGTGAGTCTCAGGAAAGTAGGCGTGGCCTTTGTCCTCGTCATTCCAGGGAAGGAGGCGTGGTCTCTGGGTTTGTGAGTCTCAGGAAACAAAGCGTTACCACTAATCATGCTAATCTCAGTAAAGTAGGAGTGGCATCTGTTAGTAAAGTAGTTGGGTCCTCTGGGCTTGTCATTACAGTGGAGAAGGCGTGGCCTCTGGGCTTGTCAGTCTCAGGAGGACAGGCGCGGCTTCTGTGCTCATCACCCCCAGTGGGTGTATTTACTTTTTGTTAATTGATGTATTACTTCACGATGACAGACACCCCGACCTAATGCCGTGTCAAAGATCTAAAAATCACAGGTTGTACTTTAATAACTGATGTGTTTAAAATGAACTATTTGTTGATGTTTTTGTTAATGCAGCCGAGTCTAAAACTCCAAACTGTCTTCCGCCACCTCCAAAAAAACCCAGAGGTGCATGTGAGGAACACTTCTGTCTAAAGTCCTTCCAAGCTCTAATGGAACAATCTATAAACCTAAGTGGCTTAAAACTCTCACTTAAAAGTGCGCTTCATTATTAATTCATCCCACAGACGTACGTCATGTCTATACCCAGTGGAGGAACATCCTGGGGTTCTTCAGAGAAAGTCTGATCGATTTTTGCTTTGACACTCAGTCTTAAAATCGATCTCTCATGAATATATCTCAGCGTCGTTTATATTTATAACACGATGGAGGTAAGAGGGAGGCGTGGCTCGGGGGAGGTTCCCGCAGGCCGTGTTGATATGATACAGTATAAAGAGAAGATTAAAGCTCTGATGTCTGATCTGAAACGCTCAGCGCCGTGCCTGATGATCCGAGCTCTGAGAAACTCCTAACGGCGAGTTGGTAGTCATGGAGCTCTGAAGAGGCGCTTGGTGTACAAAAGCGATCTGATAAACCTGACTGCTTATTAAACCTCGCTCGAATTAGAAAAGCTTAATTTACCGAAGCTGATAAACTCTTTATTTTACCGTTATCAGTTACAAAACAGGAATAAACTGCATTCGAATGGATTTAATTAGAATAGACGTTTGGATAAAAGTTGATTGAGTCAGTGGGCTCTGCAAAAACTGAGAATAATGAAAACGCATCTGTGTCGGGGCCAGTGAAGGAGGTGTGGCCTATGTATAATTTAGTCACAGTAAAGGAGGTGTGGCTTATGCATCTGTCAGTCCAGTGAAGGAGGTGTGGCCTATGCATCTGCCAATCAGAGTAAAAGGAGGCGTGGCCTCGCTATCAGGCAGTTCCATTAAAGATGTGGCTTATCCATTACCAGTCCCATTAGAGGAGGTGTGGCCTATGTATTAACGAATCCAGTTCTAGGAAAGGAGGCGTGGCTTATGTAGTCACAGCAAAGGCTTATGCATCTGTCAATCCCAGTAAAAGAGGTGTGGCTAAAGCATCTGTCAATCCCAGTAAAGGAGGTGTGGCCTATGTATCATTTAGTCCCAGTAAAGGAGGTGTGGCTTATGCATCTGTCAGTCCTAGTAAAGGAGGTGTATCTTATGTATAATTTAGTCACAGTAAAGGAGGTGTGGCTTATGTATCTGTCAGCCCCAGTGAAGGAGGTGTGGCTTATGCATCTGTTAGTCCCAGTTAAGGAGGTATGGTATATGTACTATTAGTCCTAGTAAGAGGGTTGTGGCTTATGCATATATGTCAGTCCCAGTAAAGGAGGTATGGCTTATGTATAATTTAGTCACAGTAAAGGAGGTGTGGCTTATGTATCTGTCAGTCCTAGTAAAGGAGGTGTATCTTATGTATAATTTAGTCACAGTAAAGGAGGTGTGGCTTATGTATCTGTCAGCCCCAGTGAAGGAGGTGTGGCTTATGCATCTGTCAGTCCTAGTAAAGGAGGTGTATCTTATGTATAATTTAGTCACAGTAAAGGAGGTGTGGCTTATGTATCTGTCAGCCCCAGTGAAGGAGGTGTGGCTTATGCATCTGTTAGTCCCAGTTAAGGAGGTATGGTATATGTACTATTAGTCCTAGTAAGAGGGTTGTGGCTTATGCATATATGTCAGTCCCAGTAAAGGAGGTATGGCTTATGTATAATTTAGTCACAGTAAAGGAGGTGTGGCTTATGCATCTGTTAGTCCCAGTTAAGGAGGTGTGGTCTAGGTACAAATTACTCCCAGTAATGGAGGTGTGGCCTATGTATATGTCAGTCCCAGTAAAGGAGGTGTGGCCTATGTATATGTCAGTCCCAGTAAAGGAGATGTGGCCTATGTATATGTCAGTCCCAGTAAAGGAGGTGTGGCCTATGTACAGTGGTGTGAAAAACTATTTGCCCCCTTCCTGATTTCTTATTCTTTTGCATGTTTGTCAGACAAAATGTTTCTGATCATCAAACACATTTAACTATTAGTCAAAGATAACACAAGTAAACACAAAATGCAGTTTTTAAATGATGGTTTTTATTATTTAGGGAGAAAAAAAAATCCAAACCTACATGGCCCTGTGTGAAAAAGTAATTGCCCCCTGAACCTAATAACTGATTGGGCCACCCTTAGCAGCAATAACTGCAATCAAGTGTTTGCGATAACTTGCAACGAGTCTTTTACAGAGCTCTGGAGGAATTTTGGCCCACTCATCTCTGCAGAATTGTTGTAATTCAGCTTTATTTGAGGTTTTTTTTAGCATGAATCGCCTTTTTAAGGTCATGCCACAACATCTCAATAGGATTCAGGTCAGGACTTTGACTAGGCCACTCCAAAGTCTTTATTTTGTTTTTCTTCAGCCATTCAGAGGTGGATTTGCTGGTGTGTTATGGGTCATTGTCCTGCTGCAGCACCCAAGATCGCTTCAGCTTGAGTTGACGAACAGATGGCCGGACATTCTCCTTCAGGATTTTTTGGTAGACAGTAGAATTCATGGTTCCATCTATCACAGCAAGCCTTCCAGGTCCTGAAGCAGCAAAACAACCCCAGACCATCACACTACCACCACCATATTTTACTGTTGGTATGATGTTCTTTTTCTGTAATGCTGTGTTACTTTTACGCCAGATGTAACGGGACACGCACCTTCCAAAAAGTTCAACTTTTGTCTCGTCGGTCCACAAGGTATTTTCCCAAAAGTCTTGGCAATCATTGAGATGTTTTTTAGCAAAATCGAGACGAGCCTTAATGTTCTTTTTGCTTAAGTGGTTTGCGCCTTGGAAATCTGCCATGCAGGCCGTTTTTGCCCAGTCTCTTTCTTATGGTGGAGTCGTGAACACTGACCTTAATTGAGGCAAGTGAGGCCTGCAGTTCTTTAGATGTTGTCCTGGGGTCTTTTGTGGCCTCTCGGATGAGTTGTCTCTGCGCTTTTGGGGTAATTTTGGTTGGCCAGCCACTCCTGGGAAGGTTCACCACTGTTCCATGTTTTTGCCATTTGTGGATAATGGCTCTCACTGTGGTTCGCTGGGGTCCCAAAGCTTTAGAAATGGTTTTATAACCTTTACCAGACTGATAGATCTCAATTACTTTTGTTCTCATTTGTTCCTGAATTTCTTTGGATCTTGGCATGATGTCTAGCTTTTGAGGTGCTTTTGGTCTACTTCTCTGTGTCAGGTAGCTCCTATTTAAGTGATTTCTTGATTGAAACAGGTGTGGCAGTAATCAGGCCTGGGGGTGACTACAGAAATTGAACTCAGGTGTGATAAACCACAGTTAAGTTATTTTTTAACAAGGGGGGCAATCACTTTTTCACACAGGGCCATGTAGGTTTGGATTTTTTTTCTCCCTAAATAATAAAAACCATCATTTAAAAACTGCATTTTTTGTTCAATTATATTATCATTGACTAATAGTTAAATGTGTTTGATGATCAGAAACATTTTGTGTGACAAACATGCAAAAGAATAAGAAATCAGGAAGGGGGCAAATAGTTTTTCACACCACTGTATATGTCAGTCCCAGTAAAGTAGGTGTGGCCTATGTATATGTCAGTCCCAGTAAAGGAGGTGTGGCCTATGTATATGTCAGTCCCAGTAAAGGAGGTGTGGCCTACCTATGTGTTAATCTTAGGTGATTTATATATTCTTAGCCCAAGTAAAGGAGGTGTGGCCCATGTATAATCAGTAATAGTAAAGGAGGTGTGGCTTATGCATCTGTTAGTTCCAGTAAAGGAGGTGTGGCTTATGTATAATTTAGTCACAGTGAAGGAGGTGTGGCCTATGTATATGTCAGTCCCAGTAAAGGAGGTGTGGCTTATGCATCTGTCAGTTCCAGTAAAAAAGGGTGTGGTCTAGGTACAAGTTACTCCCAGTAAAGGAGGTGTGGCCTATGTATAATTTAGTCACAGTAAAGGAGGTGTGGTCTTTGTACAAGTTACTCCCAGTTAAGGAGGTGTGGCCTATGTACTATTAGTCCCAGTAAAAGGGTTGTGGCTTATGTATGTCAGTCCCAGTAAAGGAGGTGTGGCCTATGTATGTCAGTCCCAGTAAAGGGGGTGTGGCCTATGTACTATTAGTCCCAGTAAAAGGGTTGTGGCTTATGTATGTCAGTCCCAGTAAAGGAGGTGTGGCCTATGTATATGTCAGTCCCAGTAAAGGGTGTGTGGCCTATGTACTATTAGTCCCAGTAAAAGGGTTGTGGCTTATGTATGTCAGTCCCAGTAAAGGGGGTGTGGCCTATGTACTATTAGTCCCAGTAAAAGGGTTGTGGCTTATGTATGTCAGTCCCAGTAAAGGGTGTGTGGCCTATGTACTATCAGTCCCAGTAAAAGCAGTGTAGCTTATGCATGTGTTAATCTCAGTAAAGGAGGTGTGGTTTACACAAGTTAGTCACAGAAAAGTAGGTGTGGCTTATGCATCTGTCAGTCCTGGTAAAGGAGGTGTGGCCTTTGTATATGCTACTCACAATAAAGGAGTTCTTCTCCTCTCTGTCAGTCTCTGACTCTCCCTCATTCTGTCTAAATCTCTGATGCAGGAGGCGCAAAGGGGCTTTTTCAGTAACGTCAGCACTTCTATCTGCAGACACAGGCAGTTCATCAGGCGCTGCACCCCTGGTCAAACCACACACCTTCTCTCTCACACTCTCACTTTCTCTCTGTCGCACACACACAAACACACACACACACAGTCACTTCGCTCTCTCCTCTGGTCCCACTCTGGTAATCCCTTAAAAAAATTTTTTGGGTGAAAAAGTCAGACCCGCATTAATCTAATGACAGTGCTGATTCATTAACCTGTCTCACACACACACACACACACACACACACACACACACACACACACGCGGGCGAACGCAAACTGCAATCTCACTGATCAAACCGACACATTAAAAATGAATTCACACCCATACAGGGGCTGAAAATAACTCTCCTGAAGTCTGAGCAACTTCCTGAGTAAGTGTGTCTCAGCCAGGTGGTGTGAATATAATAACCTTTTCACTGCAGACACATTTTGGTTAAACATTTTGGTGTAAACTCCTGCAACACTTTTGTGTAACACCAGAGTAAGAGAGGACCTTAAGTCAGCACGTTTATACAATATATGTCACTTTAAAATGTAAAAAACATTCTTATAAAACCACAGGAAGGACAATTCAATTGAAGTTATGCTTTAAAAGAATAACACAGGTATTGTAGAGCCCTCTGCTGGCTGAAAGCGGAAATGCAATTTCAAGTCTATTCTGAAGGGGGTGGAGCTAAGCAAGTCTATTCTGAAGGGGGTGGAGCTAAGCAAGTCTATTCTGAAGGGGGTGGAGCTAAGCAAGTCTATTCTGAAGAAGGAGGAGCTAAGCAAGTCTTTCCTAAAGGGGGTGGAGCTAATTAATTAGGTGAGTAAAGTGCAGTTTAATAAAAAAATTAAAAAATCTATTAAAAGCATTTTAAATAATAGCAGGGTTATTTTAGAGCCCACTTCTGACTTAAAGCTGTTTTCAGAAGTGTTCTGGACGGAAGGGGTGGAGCTAAGCAGGTCTGTTCTAAAAGGGGTGGAGTTAATTTATCAGGTTTATTCTCTTATACATCATAACGCCCTTAATAAGCACCTGTTGATATTATAAAAATGCATGAAATTATTTACCCCCCTTAAAAATTATATTAAAAAAAAATATTTTAATCATAAAAGTGCGATACATTAATAAAGATCTTTCTGTCTGACCGTGATCCAGTTTAACGCCCTTGTCGAATCGGGAGAACAGGCGATAACGCTGAGCCCAGTACTTCGCCAACTCCGGCTCGGCTGCGATCTCGGGAGGCACGTCCACGTCCACGTCCCCCCTCCTCCTCCACCTTCTGGCTTTCTTCTTCTTTTTTTTCTTCTTCAAAACTGAATGCAAGTATAGATGTGATTAGGCAAAAAATATTATCCACATGTCCAAAGTTTAAATAAAATCTTTAAATAAAATCTTTAAATAAAATTGTCTGTATTTATTTATAAAATCCAGTTGCATGATAAGGTACGATATATTTCATGGACACTCACCCGTCTTTCTATAAACATATAAAAACCATCTTATAAACCAATCGATAAACAGCCAATCAGAGTCTACAGTATGTTGTTTCAGTTGTGTTGCCAGATTGGACATTTTTTGACTTAATTGGAATTCTTATACAATTGACACAGTGTGAGTTCCGGTGCTGATGGTGTGTGTGTCTGTCTGTCTGTCTGTCTCCAGCGTGTTAAAATGCACTTATACCACTTCAGCGCTGTTATTTCAGCCAAAGTGAAAATATGAACTAATCCCAGTCAAAATATTCACTTTATCTTTTCTAATTAATATCTATTGGTGCAGGTGTTTGTTTACATTGAGACAGTAGCGCATTAGTAGATTATTATAAAGTAGATTATTAAATCCCACACATAACTGTTCATAACATCACTTTTACTCCACATTTAGATTCACTGATGGTGCAGATTAAACTTCAGGCAGAGATCTAAGGACTGCAGGAGATTCAGTAAAGTCTGTACAGTTTTACGTGATGCTGTGACAAAATCTGCCTGGACGGATATACAGACAGACGGAACCGACTGGTTTCTGGTTCTCCAAAGTACGAAATGAAAAGACATTATTGAAAGAGTGAGTTCTGACTAATTTACACACAGAGTCAGCAAAAAAAAAAGAATATTTATGTAATATCATGATTCTATAATAAAATAATATTATGATTATATGATTATATTATTAATATAATATCCATCATACTATTTTACTTTTTCTAAGTGTGTATACATTATTTTGGCTGACTCTGTATTTTATTTATTTTTTATTGGAGCAGTTCAGTATTGTATGGTGGAGATTTTGTTGTGATCTGGCAACCCGGGTGGAACACAGTGTGCAGCTGGGAGAGAGTTACACGACTGTTATAACGGCGTGTGTAACGGCTCAACTATGACCTCTCACCCCAGGAGTTTACACATTAAACTACGCTTTGTTTTTCCTTGATTCTAACCTCCGCTTTCATTGTCCGGAGCATCAGGAAGCAGAAAGTCAGGGATGTCCAGAGTCACAATCTCCCTCCCGTGTTCCTTACAGTCAGAGGGATCATCTGCTTCCTGCTCAGGTTCGTTCGGCGGTTCTGGTTCCAGCCGCTTGATGTCCCGGTGTTCTTCGGGTTCTGCGTGCTCTTTAGGCTGCGTAGTCTCGCTGATGTCCTCACTACACTCCTGTAGATCCGTCTGGAGTCCGTCTTCTGATCCCGCGGTCTTCTCGGTTTGGATCTTCTGGAGGAAATTCTGCACCTGGAATGAAAAGCAAGGATGCGATGATGTAATAAAGTGCCCGAGGAGGCGTGGCCTGTTCTCTGTGTCTGTCAGTCTTCCGCTTTTTAAAGCATGCACTTTTTAATGTCTGCGCTTTCTTGCAATGCGTTTTGCGTGTTTGTGTTCTTACTTTCTGAAGCGTTTTGTTGATCTTGGGCTCCGCAGTCTCTCCGTCCTCGTTAAAGAACACGTGCTTGTTGAGTTTCCCCGTGGCTTTCTGTCTCCCCTTGGCTTTCTTCTCAGTTCCCTCTCCAGTTCTCCTGAACTTTAAAACACTCACAAACCTGCAGGAGCGCAAACACACCATGTGATTCTGAACACACATATTGGTGTGTGTGTGTGTGTGTGTGAGTATCTGAGAGTGTGTACGGGTCTCACTTGTGTTGAGGGTCACGTTTGAGACCCAGACGCTCCCACGCTTCGTCAGGAGGCATCTGAGCGAGTTCTTCCACGTCTAGCTCATGACTGAGGGGCAAAATGAACACACGAGCTCTAATTGTACAGATAATCTAAATAAAACGCTTCACACTAAATCCATATAAACGACGATTAACCTTCTTTTCATCTTGGCTTTCCGTTCTGGCGGCTCGTCTTCATCACCATCATCTTCATCGGAGGCGCTCCTCACTGCCTGGCTCCCTCTGTCTGACCCGACTGAAGTACTCGACCTCGGGTTCTTATCGCTTCCTGAAACAGGAATCACAGTCAGACTGATATACAGAAGCCAGAGACAACAATTTTTTTACTGAAACACGCCTACTTTTCTGACACTGACAAATAGTGCCATGCCTCCTTTACTAACTTTGACACAGGCCACGCCTCCTTTAGTAAATGACATATGCAGGCCACGCCTCCTTTATTACTATTGACAGACAGAGGTCACACCTCCTTCACTGGGGCTGGTAGCGATGTCTATCTAATCTATGGACAAAGGCCACACCTCCTTTACTGAAACAGATACACAGGCCACGCCTCCTTCACTGAAACCGGGATACACAGGCCACGCCTTCTAAATTAAAACTAAGATACACAGGCCACGCCTCCTTCATTGAAACCGAGATACACAGGCCACGCCTCCTTCACTGAAACAGATACACAGGCCACGCCTTCTTCATAAAAACTAATAGATACACAGGCCACGCCTCCTTCATGAAACTAAGAAACACAGGCCACACCTCCTTTATTAAAACTCAGCTACAAAGGCCACGCCTTCTTCATGAAATTGACACAGGCCACGCCTTCACTGAAACTGAGATACACAGGCCACGCCTCCTTCACTGAAACAGAGATACACAGGCCACGCCTCCTTCACTGAAACAGATACACAGGCCACGCCTCCTTCACTGAAACAGATACACAGACCACGCCTCCTTCACTAAAACAGATACACAGACCACGCCTCCTTCACTAAAACAGATACACAGGCCACGCCTCCTTCACTAAAACAGATACACAGGCCACGCCTCCTTCACTAAAACAGATACACAGGCCACGCCTCCTTCACTAAAACACACACAGGCCACGCCTCCTTCACTAAAACACACACAGGCCACGCCTCCTTCACTAAAACACACACAGGCCACGCCTCCTTCACTAAAACACATACACAGGCCACGCCTCCTTCACTAAAACACATACACAGGCCACGCCTCCTTCACTAAAACACATACACAGGCCACGCCTCCTTCACTAAAACACATACACAGGCCACGCCTCCTTCACTAAAACACATACACAGGCCACGCCTTATTCAGTGAAATATGGATACACACCACGCCTCCTTCACTGAGACTTTAGTGTTAAAGTGGCAAAGCTAAAGCTAAAAAATAAACCAGCTTAAACCGTTATGGTCGTTACGTAATGATGTCATTAAATTATTTAACTCCATGGGATCGTCTCCTGTACGTGGGTCTTACCCTGCGTGTCGGTGCGGCCCGATGCAGCCGGTCTTTTCCGGTCTCCTCCATCGTGAGGCTCATCAGCATAACTACAGTGTAAAGTTTTATTAATATCACCCCGCTTGTGATTCTCTAAACTTAAACTGTTAACGAGCTCTGTGATGACGTCAGAGTTTTCTTCTGGAAACTTCTCCGCTTCTCCCGATATCTGATCACAGCAAGAGGAAGACTCGTGTTGCTCCTCCTCATGGTGTTCCTCGTCTCGAGCAGCATCTGCGCTAACCGTCTCGTCTGTAGTCCAGCCCTGAGAAGACCAGTAGCTAAACTGCTCCCAGTAATATCCATACGTCTGATTAGCATGCTCCTCCCACTTTTCCTTCCATTCGGGACACGCCCACGGAGCCGCAGGAGATGCGTTGGAGAACTCAGCGTGTTTCTCCACCCAGCTCGTCCACAGGAGGCTTTCTCCATGCAGATTCCAGTACTCCAGCCAGGCATGCTGGGAAATAATCACACACACACACAGTCAGTTAACACTCGGCTTCATGAGACGGTCTGAGGCACAATTTCAGGTTAAATACAGTAATTTAGGTAAGTGCTGAGTGACGGAGAGACATAACATCAATATCATGATGAATGGTGTTACACCTCAGGAGACAATGCGTCTCACTCTGTGTTTTTATTCTAAATAATAGTTACAGACTCGACTGGACGCAGTATTCAGTACTCAATCTTACATGTTTTAACTGTTCTAATCTCGTGCTTTTTAATGCTCAATTATTGGTAGCAGACAGAAGGACAGACAGATTATGTTCAATTATATTTGGAGAAAACAAAAATAAACATTAAAGTTTTCACAGACACAAAGATTTATAAAGTAATGGACAAAGATAAACAGACAAATTAATAGACAGACAGACAGAAAAGCAAGCAGGCAGGAAGACTGACAGTCGAACAGATTAACAGACATACAGACAAACAAACAGGCAGATGGATTAATAGTCAGACAGACAGGGGTTAACAGACAAACAGACAGGCAGACAAAGATTAACAGACAGACAGACAAATTACTAGACAGATAAATAGACAGACAGGCAGATAAAGATCAGACAGGTGAAAAGAGACAGATTAATAGACAGACAGAAAGAGATTATTAATCTGCTGTCTGTCTATTATACAGATAAAGAGACAGACAGACAAACAGGTTAATAGACGAAGAGATAGACAGACTTAAATGTGATTATTTTAACTGATTTATAGATTATAGATTAACAGACAGATTAATAGACAGACAGACTCATGTTATGTCTAATGTCAGGGTGTAATTACATCAGCATGAGACTCCGGCTCTCTGCAAGTCTCGTCCACAACAGCCTTCACCTCCTCCTCCTCCCGCTCTTCCTCCTTGTGCCTCTCCTTGCTTTGCTTGTCCTCCTCTTCCTCATCTTCGGCCTCCTCGTCTCCCATCACCAGCTCCAGCTGTGAGGTTTTAGAATAATTAGCGTCCTTCTTCTTATTCTTCTTCACTCTGTATCCGTTCTTGCTCTACACACAACACAGTAACAACATTAACATTAACACATGACATACACACACATGCTCACACAATACGAGAGCTCCAGATAAAGACGTACAGCTCTGCTCTGCAGTGAGGAGCTGGAGAACGCCACAGGAAGCCCCAGCGTGACCATCAGCAGGGTTTCTTCATCCAGCTCTGTGTCCTCCTCCTCCTCCTCCTCCTCAGAGGCGCTGGGATGCTGGTCTTCATCCTCCTCCTGACAGACTGCACATGGGACAGTAAGGACACAGGGTTCAGAGCTCACTCCAACATAAATCAGTTAAAATAATCACATGGATCTCTCGCACACCTGGTGTCTGATCGTGGGTCTGATCTCGCAGAGACCTCGGATCCGATCTGTACAGCTTTCGATCCCTGCAGCAGGGAGAGGAACAGGAGAGGAACTCAATTACTACAGCATGGACTACCCCTACAACATGGGGTGCACATACTTTTAGTAAGAGAGGACAGGTCTAAGTCTGAACTACTGCATACTCACGTGACAAAAGCTCTAGAACAAAAGCACTGGATCGTCATTTCTTCTTCTCCCTCTGCACCTGGATGGAAAAACAGATCAGCGATCGGACCCACGTGCCGCTGAGCATGTCTGATCATCATATCAGACACTGAACAAGAGGACGCCTACTAATGTGGGCAGACACCCGGGACAGCCAATCAGCACGCACGCTTCAACGTCGAAGTGACGTCAAGACCTCATAGTTTAAAATGTACAAATATCAAACAGAAACAGCGAAAGATCAAACGCGGTGGAGTGTTTAAAGTGTTGCGCCGCGGCAAACGCTGAGCAGGGGATGCTGGGAAAACAGACGACAAGTTAAAAGACCCCGGAAAGCAATTACAAAAATGAGGGTTTAATATTTAATATTATTTTAAAATGTATTTCTTTTTTATTTTATTTGTTATAATTACTACGTTTTTTATTTATAAAATTTTTTATTTTAAAACTCTCTTGTATTTAAAAAAATATTAACTTAAGCTGTTTTAATTTTATTTTTATTTATTTATTTTATAGAAATACATTTTTAGTTTTTAGTTTCTGGTGCCTCTTTACAATGTTTTTCCCCTTTCTTTTCCTTGTGTGTTCTTTACTTATAAATTCATTTATTTTGTGTGTATATAAAAGAATCTTTGTGGGAATGAAGGAATCAAATATTTTACATTACGAATACCAAAAATAATATCAAGCTTAGTTTACTTATTTACCAAAGAATAAATTCGTAGTGAACTACAAAAAAATAAATTGTTTTATTCGTTATTTCTTTTTTTCTTGACTTTTAATAAATAAAAAAAAATGAATTAAATACACACCTTAAATTTAAAACGTTTAATAACACAGTATATACACCAGCTTAAGTTTATTCATTATTCTTGTTCTAATTCTTTTAATACTGAATGAATTTATTATTTTTAATGTTTATTTTTTTTTTTTATTAATTAAATAAATAGAAAAATTGCGCGAGCACGTAGGGTAAGAAACAGATTAATAGACAGGCAAAGGCAGACAGATTAATAGATTAACATATTAATTGTCATAAGAGACGAGGCTACGATGTCTAAAACGTTAGTACTTAGTTGTACTGAGCTAAGTTGAGGACTTTTGTTTTGAAAGCCAGTTTGCGGAAGTCTGCGGAAGATGACGCTGGAGGCTTTTCCGGTTCGTGTCACCTGTAAAAAAAAGCCGGGTGGGGAAACCCGGAAGAATAATAGAGTAACAACATCAGCAAAAATAATAGATATCTGTTTCTATAGACAGTTATCTAACACTTTAATTGATTTTATTAGATGTGGAGAAGAAGCAGGTCGTGACAGAAGGTGTAAGTTTTAAATGATTATTTCTGTGTACTGTATTGTGTTTGTGGGTTTGGTGTTTTAATGCGGCAGGTTTAATGAGCGAGTGGGTTTATTATTAGAGTTTTTATTCTCAGCCTGAGACACTGCAGCACTGAGGCTCAAGATTCGGTTTAAATATCAATTATTACAGTAAATATTAGTTTATTTCCATGTCAGTGTGGATTTAGGAAGGATGTGTCATGTCAGAGTTAGTGTAAAAAAAATGTAGGTTTAATTCTGAATACTAACTGCTCTTATTTATACTTATTTAATTTTATATTATGATTATTATTATTAGTAGTAATAATAATATTAATAAAAAAATACTAAATTCACCTTGAAAGAAAGTTTGCAGTGTTAATTAAATTGTAATTTAAAATTATATGAGCTTTACTCATTTCTTTTTACACATTTGTACTTTTTTTTCCATGTGCAGTTATTCATCATAGTGTCTGTATAATTCATAAAAATAAAAAAAAAGATTTTCATGTTTTTTTTCCATGATTCATTTCTTTCTTTTTGTGATTTTACAAACAAGGATTTATATATAATTTATTTTTAATTTAATAGTTTATTGTCAGTTTTAAGTTTAAATCACTCACTCATCTTCTACACCCCTTTATCCTGTATTCAGGGTCCCGGGGGCGGAGCCTATCACAGGCGACTTAGGGCCTGGGGCGGGGTACACCCTGAACAGGGTGCCAATCCATCACAGGGCACACACACACACAGCTAACCACTACACCATCGTGCCACTGACTTTAAAGTAAACTTCTTACATTTTTTCATGCGCTTTTATTATTATTATTATTATTATTATTATTGTTATTGTTATTTAAAAAAAATTCACATGATTCCATTTTTTTAAATTATGTGTCCTTTCATGTTTATTAAATTTTTTTGTTGTATTTTTAGGATTAGATTTTATTTAACTTTTACTGTTAAAAATTTATTCGTCTTTTGTCTCACTCAGGTGTGTGTGTGTCGGAGCCCGAACCCGAGCCGGACGGCTGCTGGCGAGGGGCAGCCTGAAGCAGTATGTCGGGACACAATGCGTCGTGCTGGTCTGGGGATGAATCCTCCAGTCCTCTCATGTGTCTCCTCATGGCCTTGGAGGATTGGGTGGCGTGGGAGAATCTTCAGGACTACCTCAGCTTCCTGGAGTACCTGGTGTGGGTGTTCACGCCCCTGGCCATCGTCTTCATCCTCCCCTTCGTCATCGTCGTCCTGCTCTACCTGTCCATCCTCTTCCTGCACGTCTACAAGCGCAAGAACCAGCTGAGGGAGGCCTACTCGAATAACCTGTGGGACGGCGCCAGGAAGACGCTGGCCACGCTGTGGGACGGCCACGGAGCCATATGGCACGGTGCGTACGCCGCAGAGGGGCGAACAGCGAGGATGTTAACAGTGAAACATTAACATTATCACTATCATATCATTGTTAAAATACACTTAATGGACAATATGTATTTAGAGTGAACATATGAAAAAGCGTTTAAACCACCTATGTGTGGGACACAAATGTGATACGACAAAACATAAAACCAAGAGAGGATTAAAAAAATGAAAAATGGAGACAGAGCAGGTCTAATAAGGAGACGAACCTTTTCTTCATATCAGGTTATGAAGTCTATGGTTTAGAGAAGATTCCGGAAGACGGACCCGCCCTCATCGTCTATTATCATGGAGCGATTCCCATCGACTACTACTACTTCCTGGCGAGATTGATCCTCCAGAAAGGCCGCGCGTGTCACTCGGTGGCTGATCACTTCCTGTTCAAGGTCCCAGGTAAAGACGCGAGCGGTGATGCGGTAATACACTCCAATTAATGTGATTTATTTGTTATGATTATTTATTAATTATGGATTTTTTTTACAGAACTTCATACCAGAACTCGACTGAAGTCTGTTAGTCCTAATGAATGAGGTGTGGTCTCTGTCAGTCATTGTGAAGGAGGCGTGGCCTGTCAGTAGTTCTGAAGGTGTGGACTCTGTTAGTAGCTACGAAGAAGGCAGTAGTTCTGAAAGAGCCATGATGGCCTCTGTCAGTGTTGCTGGAGGAGGCGTGGCCTCTGTCAGTCTTTCTTAAGGAGGTGTGGCCACTCCTTCTTCTCCTTGTTTTATGGTGATTGGCATCCATTAAGTTGCATTACACCACCCCTGTACTCTTTTCTCTCTTCTCTTTATTTTCATTAACCGTGGCCTCTTTTTTCGTCTTTGTAAAGTGACCTCGTGGCCTCTGTCAGTCCTAATAAGGGGGCGTGTCCTCTGTCAGTAGTTCTGGGGGAGGCATGGCATCTGGCAGTCATTGTAAAGGGGGCGTGTCCTCTGTCACTCTTTAAGTAAACGTGTCCTCTGTCAGTCTTTAAGTAGATGTGGTCTCTGTCAGTCAGAGGTGTGGCCTCTTCTTCTTCTCCTTGTTTTATGGTGTTTGGCATCCAGTAAGTTGCATTACGTCACCCTTTACTCTTTTCTCTCTTCTTTTTTTAATTATTAACCGTGGTCTCTGTCAGTATTTCTGTAGAAAGCCTGGCCTCTGTTAGTCCTAGTAAGGGGGCGTGTCCTATGTCAGTAGTTATGAAGGAGGCATGGTCTCTGTCAGTGGTTCTGAAAAAGGCATTACCTCTTGTCAGTCCTAACAATGGTGTGTCCTTTGTCAGTAGTTCTGAAGCAGATGTGGTCTCTGTCAGTATTTCTGAAGGATCTGCAGGAGACGTGGCTTCTGTCAGTCGTTCCGAAGGAGGCGTAGTATTCTCCCAGACCAAGAAAGTTTTTTAAATCTGATCATAAAAATATGCACTATGCGTGTAAAAAATCCTTTTTGACTTTTATTGCCAGTTAAATGATCATCGCTTGCTTTTTTAAAATACCATCAGGATTCAAGCTTCTGCTGGAGGTGTTCAGCGTGATCCACGGGCCTCAGGAGGAGTGTGTGAAGGCTCTGCGCAGCGGTCACCTGCTGGGAATCTCCCCGGGAGGCGTACGGGAGGCTCTGTTCAGCGACGAGACATACCCGCTGTTCTGGGGCAAGCGCATAGGCTTTGCACAAGTGGCCATCGATTCCAAAGTGGTACGTGATCATGTACACGTTCTGGAGATTTAAACTGAAACTGCATAAAAACTGTTCCACTGAAGTCCCTTGGTTTCTCCCTTTTCCTCTGTCCTCAGCCAATCATTCCCATGTTTACTCAGAATGTCCGGGAGGGATTCCGCTCTCTGGGAAATCTGAGTAAGTCTCGCGCAAAACCGTCAAATAGATCTACCCAAACTCCAGAGTTTAGCTTCCTTCTGATTAATCACAAACATTTCCTCTTCAGGATTTTTCAGATGGTTGTATGAGAGGTTTCGTCTGCCCATCGCGCCGGTCTACGGAGGATTCCCGGTCAAATTCCGCACTTATCTAGGCGACCCCATTCTCCACGATCCCAAACTCACAGCGCCCGAGTTGGCTGAAAAGGTACGGCATCCGGGACTGAGAGCATCGTCCATTAATTCATCCAACCAACCATCACAGTATCTGTCTATCCATCTAGTCATTCATATGTCCAACCTGCCATACATCTGTCCATCCAGAGAACCGGACATCTACCCAGTTAATCCATCCATCTGTCCATCCACTCAAACTACTAGCCTTCCATTCATTTATTCATTAATTCCCACCAACCATCCCTACATTCAACCCCTTTTTATCCTGTTTTTATATCCATCCATCTCTTCAACCAAACACCCTCTTATCTGTCCATCCACCCACCCAGTAAACAAACCACACACTTGTCTATTCATTCAGGGTTGACGAAACAATACATCTACAATATGTCAATCCATCCATTCATATATCCACCCAACCAAATATCTGTACATTTTATCAACATCTTTTAATCCGTCCAACATTTAACAACATCTATCTAGTTAATAGATTCAACAAGAAACCCATCCATTTATCCAGCTATCTGTCCATCCACTCAACCAGCACTTCTATTATTCATTAATCCCACCAACAGTCCCTTCATTCATCCATCCATCTATCCATCCTTCAGAATACTTCTCAGTTTATCTACCTATCCCTTTCTTTAACCATACATCCTTTCATTTGTCCCTCCATCCAACCGAAACACCTGTCAGTAACCCCTCATCCATCCATCCATCCATCTATTTGACCAAACAAACTTTTGCTCATCTGACTGTCCATCCATTCATCCATCCATCCATCCATTCATTCATTCATCCATCCAGAGAACCCAATCTAAAATTTATATTTTATTCAACCAGTTGTCTGTCTAACCATTTATCCATCCAGGATTGATCAGCTATCTGTCCAGCCCATCATTCAACTGCTAAACCTGCCATCCGTCCATTTAACCCGGCCAATTATCCCTCTGTCCACTTCTCTTCATTTGTTCACATCAATTGTCCATCCATCCATTAACCTAAGCTTCTTAGAACAAGGCATTGTCAAAGTCCTGTAGTCTTGTAACAATCAATCCAGCCATCAAACTGTCTATCCATCCATCCAGTCATTCCATTTTCCAACCATCCATTCCTCCCTCCCTCCCTCCATCCATTCCAGTGCTTCACCACAACACAGTCGTTCCTATTGTGATTAAAAGTCTTGCTATGGTTCAGTAAGCAACACTAACTCCATGAAATATTCAGTTGATTATAAACATTCCTCTCTCTAATCCGATCCTTTCTTCAGGTGCAGGCAGCAGTTCAAGCGCTTATCGACCGACACCAAAAGGTACCTGGCAGCATCCTGCGAGCGATCCTGGAGCGATTCCACATGCGCCCCAAAGAAGAATAACACTCGCTCCTTTCAGGCGCTCTTCGACCGATTATACAGCAACGCCTGAAGAAGAACAACAGCACCACTCGCTCTCTCTCTCAGGCTACAAAACAAAAACGTTGCGACGTCTCCTCCCAGCATAATTCAACAGAGAACTGGAAGTGTTGCAAGTGTTACCAAAATTAATATCTCATCATTGTGCGTGTGTGATAATTAAATTTTTCATGTTACTGATGATGTGTGTGGCATGGACAAGACAGTGTGCTCGGATGTCACAGAATAAGAAAAAAAAGATTGCTAATGTCGGTGTGTTTTGTGTCTCATGTGTAAGTGAAGTGAAAGAGAGTGCATTGTGTGTTTTTTTATATGTGGGTGTTTTTTTTTTGTTGTTTGTTTTTTAATCCGTGACTTATTTGCACACTTTGATTTTTTTTTTTCCTTTTTTTTTTTGAAGGACCACTGCCAAAACAAACGAGGCCTTTTGGTTACTTGATGTCAGACATGATATAATAACTGTTAGAGCTGGTGTGATTTTAAGATAAATTTTTTTCTTACATTTAAAAAAAAATGTGATGATTAACGTAATAATGGGGAAAATGATTATTATTCTTATTTTTAAAACAAAACGTACTGTGATTATCTGTAATCCATGACTTAATGAGATTTATTGGACTGAGAAGTTTTTACGGTTTTAAAAACCAAGTCTTATGGTTTTTAGACAGCACGGGTCTTAAGGACTGATAATAATAATAATAATAATAATGAGCCGTTAGATTAATGACGAAAATCATAACATTCCTTGACAAGCAAAGCGACTAAAAGTCTTGTGATTATTGGTTTTTTAGCTGCGATTTTATCGCATCAAACTTCTAAAAGGTATTTAAAATGTGTTATTTTCTTAACAAAAAACTTATATATATATATATATATGATATATATAAACTATTGTACCAAATTGCCAGTTTTAACAGACGCATCTACCATCCAGATCTCATCATTTATCATTTTATATAACAGTTATGTCTTGGGGTCAGCGCGGGGTGATGAAGCGGAGTTACTGTTACTTCCAGGAAGATTATTATTTTCCCGATAACCGCATGTGACATGAAGTGTTTATATCTTTCCCTGCTGCTTACACCACGATGAGTTTTATTAAACGATGACACGTCATGTTTTTTCTTTTTTTCCTTTTATAGGTACACTATAAACACTCCCTCCTTCATCCTGGTCCTGCGTCTGACTTTTAAAATCACAGCATGTTGACTGTTACAGAGCCCCGGCACTGGAGACTCCTTCCGTTAGCATGAAATAAATCTGTCTTTACATGATGATGTGTTTGTACGGAAATGATAACGGGTTCAAACCAGCTGTGATTTGCAGCTGTACTAGTGTCGGAGGTGCTGCTAGGAATTATACGCCTGTGTTAGAGGTGGAGCTGAAAATCTGGCAACTTCGTATGAGTTCATCAACACTATATAGATCATATACAGTATAAAGCAGTGATGGAGTCAGGACAGTGCATTTTGTTATTCTCCTTCTATCTATGAAGGAACATATCACGCTCGTTATTGTCAGTCCTGCTAGGAGAGTGTTCCTTTAACGGATCGAGAGTGTAAGGACGGTGGAAAGGCCAACAGTATGATCACGGCGCAGCGTGTTTCCCTGTACAGATCAGTTTCCCTGTACAGATCCGTCCAGTGGTGCGTTAATTGTAGATCGAAAACACTGAAAATAAAACTTATTTTTTGATTAAGTCTGGGTCTTTTTTTTTTCATCAGCTCATACCAATTAGCGGCCGTTTAAAGCAGCTGATTACTGAAAGCCTCCGGCATGTTTGAATTTTGCACAAGCATTAAGATTCTGCTACAAGCTCCAGATCAAACATGTTCATACATTTTTAACTATCTGAGTTGTACAAACTTAAGTGTTCTAATATATAGATAAAGAACAGCAACATTGATGTATAAAGCTAATGTAACTGGGTACGCTACCAGTCAAAAGTCTGGACACACCAGACTTCTACTGGAACTCCATGTTCGTTCTTGATGTTTATTTCTTTCTACATTTCTGTAAAACAATGCTGAAAGCGTTTATTCCAAAATACACAATAATCTCCTCTGAACAGTTGATATTGAGATGTTTATCTGCTACTTCTGCTCTGTAAAGCTTCATAACGGCTCTAATCTGAGGTGCTGGTTGTTAATTGGTGATTTCTGAGGCTGGTGACTCTAAATGAACTTCTCCTCTGCAGCAGAGCTCAGTTTTGGTCTCGCTTTCCTGGGAAGGTCTTCATGAGAGACAGTTTCATTATAGAGCCTGATGTGTGTGTGTGTGTGTGTAGGAATGCTCTTACTTTCACCATGCAGCTTCAAGAAGCTTTAAGTCATCTCCAGTCATTATCTCTTATTTTCAACCACATTTCTTGAACAAAGTTGACGCTTCAGCACTGACCTTCCTGGTTCTTAATCCCAGTTCCAGTAGTTTTCTTTCTATATACAGTTAGTCTCTATCATGAACATCCTAAATAAATAAATAAATAGATGTCCAAATTGTTATTCATCTAATGAAGCATAATAATTTCTGTACTCACTGATAACCAAAATCCTTGGAAAAACTTTTACAGTAAAGTTTGATTAGAAAAACATTTTACTGTCTATATGAAATCTTACATAAATCTAATAAATGTTGGCGTTTATTAAGGATTTGTTCTGTAGCATCCTTATAATAAATAGCAACAGGAACGATCTAGAACCTGAAATTCCTTATTCCAAATATATTAACGAAATATGTTTTTTAAAAATATGCTATTTGAATGTGGGCGTGGCTTTAAAACCTTTTTCAAAGCTGAGAAACTTGAGAAACTTCTTTCCGTAGAACCTTGACCCTTACATGAAAATCTGACGAAAACCCATTGACGTATGATCTTTTTGTCTTGGGCGTATAAATAGCGCTGAACCTTGGAATTATTTTCTGTAATTATGAGCTAGCTTGCTATCTGATCTGATTTACAAATAAAACAAAATCCAATTCAGGTTAAGTTAAAGGTCAAAGGTCCAGTTTTGGATTTCTCGGAGACCTGGGATTCAGAGACTGAGACTTTTTAGTATCTGAAATGTTTAAGTTTTTTCGCTTCAAAGAACTTGGCAAATGGAGGCAGATAAAATGACCACAGTGTACTTTATTAAATGAATTTGGTACTTTGTGTTGCATTAGAATCAAATAAAAATTTACAAAAATCCAATATATACAAAAATGTAATGCTCTTTTTGTCTTACTCTTCAATATACAATAAAATTAGGTAACAGAGTCGATGCATTTTAAGCACTTTCATCACACAATGCAACTTAAGACCAATAATGAACAGGTTTTTTAATCTTTTTTTTTTTTGCATTTTTTTTCCCATTTAATACGTCAAAGTACACCACACTAGTTTAGATTTGAATCTGTATTACGCCATACGGAACCGCCGTTTTTTCCTAGCAGTTTCGTCATCACCTTCTAGTCAACATACACCCTTTTTTTTTACGGTCAGGACTCATAAAAGGAATGTTCGTTTAAACATGTACATTTGCATACATTTATTTACAGTTGAACAGCCGTCTGCGGGTCACGGCTGCGTCGACTAGCTCTCCGAGAAAAACGTCTGTACACCGTAATGACTCGAACACGTCTATCCAGAGTTCATCAAACTACTGTGCTTGTACTAATTCCAAGTGCTCTGGTGGTAACCACTAATTAGACCAAAAAAAAAGGACGTTTTTTTTTCTTTTATGGCATTTTATTTAATCTAATTATCTAACTCTAATGGTGAGGAACAACCATATATACTGTATGTGATATTTAATAAGTCGAATCTTTGAGTCTTTGAGTCGCATACACACATCAAGGCAAAAAATAAATTAAAAAAGTCACACAATAGTCTAAATTGGTTTTTCAACAATTCTATGCTTTCACAAGCTGTAACAGTCGTCATCATCGTCATCATCATCATCATCATGTTTTTTTGATTGTTAGACTGCAAATTCAGCTCAATCGTTGTCACGTGTAAAATCCACCTCCAGTAGAAGCACAGTAACTCGAATGAAATGAAATGCATAAGAAACTAAATGAATGAATAAATAAACGGACACGCTTTGCACCATTACTGGCATGGGAATGAAGCAAAAATCCATAAAAGCTTAAAAAAAAAAAAAAAAGAACGAATGAAGAAGTGCTCTCCCTGACAGTCCTACGTTGCGTTTAAAGTATCTAAAGTCCCCGGTTTTGAGCTCGGATTTTCTAACAAGTTGGGTATAAACAGCAGAACCTCCACCTGGCCACACCTTCATAACTCACCTACATCAGCCGAATCCAATCCTTCCGTAACGACCCAAAAAGTTCCCCCAAAAAACCTTCAAGCACCACTTATTGTCTCTTAATAACATCCATCATGGACAACAAACACCATCTGGAAACATTCCACTCCCTTCTATCTCTAAGTCTGACAGATGGAGGAGCTCTACACCATTTTGAGGTAGGTTGTTAGGATTTACAGTCTTTCCAGAGAGACAGAAATGGCATGTAAGCAATGATGTCACACATCCTGCGAGTTAACAACATATTCCCTTTACAATATAGGTACGCTCTTACAAAGAAAAAAAAGTTAAGTCTAGTGTTTCTCTATGAGAAAGGGTTCATTATAGGAAGCCAAGAACCTTCAATTATCCAATAAACCCTGCAAGAACCTCTGAAGAACCATTTTTCTAAGAGACTATCAAGTACAATAATGTTTTGCTAGAAAATGATTACTTATAATTTGCTACCCTACACTTACACAGTTAGAAAAAAATGTGTTCTTCAATGATTCCCTAGGAAGATGAGAACCATAACTATCTAAAATAACCTTTGATGAACACTTGAAGTGTTTGTTCGCCACATTTAATGATCACGATCGAGATCAAGTCCTACAGGCTAGAAATGTTTTCTGGATGCATTAAAACCATTAATTTTCCAGAACCTTCATCACTAAGGGTGAAACCCAGGAAGGTTCTAGGTGGAACACTGTAACAGGGGGTTCAAAAGGGGTTCATGTAGAAACCTTTGGAGAACTTGAACTTGAAACCATCCAAAGAAGCCCTAAGGAGACTCTTCTTAGTTTGAACTTTCCTTATTATAGCGTCTTGTTTTACTCTACAATTTAGCTTGGTATTTAGTCCTGGTAAGATCTTTGGATGAGTAATAGAACACCAGTGCTCCGACCTCCAGGATGGACGATGACCATTACTTTTTACCTGGAAATAATTCCTACAAAGCCCAGGTTCTGTTGTAACCTTTTCAGAACCTCATTACCTTTTCCATTAGAGGAACCAAATGACTAAATCTGATTCCAAAATCAGATTACTAAAGGGAAAAAAAAATCCTGCAATGTGAAAATAGAACACTGTCTTCATCCAGCAAACATTTCATTCTTCTTTAGGATTAATCTAGAAACGTCTTGGAAACATACATATCCCCTTCTTCTGGCATTGTCTGATGTTAGGACTGCACCGATCCAGTCTATGATACAATATGAATATCAGAGCTCCAACTATCAACTGTTACTTGATACACAGCAGCTCACTCTTAGTGCCATTGCAGAGTTATGAAAGAAGATCTGGGAGAGCTTTGATCTCTGTAGACATTACATGTGTTTAGTGTATAGGATACAACTGGAAAGAGGGGCACAGGGGAAGGGGCGGGGGGGACGCAGAGGGGTCAGGGATCCATGTGAAATCCAATTTAATATGAAACCAATCCAGAGTGAGACGCTGATATCGGTACTTTCTCACATTACTGTATATAGACCATGTAAGCCCTGGGTTGTTATGCAGAATAAAAAGAAAACATCAAACGGTCGTGCAAATGGACGGACATTCAGTACATGGTTGAAGAACAAAGATATGAGTTAAGGGGACAAGTTAAGTTCAGGAAAATATTAAAACTTAAAGTCATTTAAAACTCACTTTTTATAGTCCCACGATCACTCTTGTTGTCTTATCGTTAACAGCGTTAGTCTACATTCTCAAATTCTGTTAAGCTATTAAGGGGTGACACGGCGACGCCGGAGATTTGTTTATGAGGACATGATGGATGACCGTGAAATGCAAACGGTGAACAGTGAACACAACAGGAACAGGTCAGCGAGCCCCAGCGAGCAGTTGCACAACCTCAACGAGAACATCAACAGACCGTAAGCTAATGTTGACACACTGGCTGAACAAACAAAAGGTTTCATGATAAGGCTGACATCAAAAAATATTATAAACACCTTTTGATATTACAGTACATAAAGTTAGATCCCAAACAGATTCATGAGTATCCTTGAGGAGAAAATTCACATTGTAACGTTGCATCGTAATTCTTCTAGTAGTTGTGTTGTGTCTCACTGAGGGAGGTTTTTCAAGGTTATCTGGATTAAGGTCTTAAGAGATTTGTACAGATTTGTCTCAAACTAAAACACACACAAAAATATATCAATAAATAAATTAATTCATTCATTAATTAAGAATTGACTGAAGGACATGGGCATCATTGGATCTTTAAATATTAGTACAATTTACATTTTATTCATTGACTTAAAGGTCTTACTAAGTGAGGAAATCTTTATATTAGTATCAGGAGTTAAAAAGGTTTCAATTTAAAGCTCATTTCCCTTTTTTTCTTTTTTTTTTTTTTTCAAAATTTGATTGTAAATCAAATCAAATGTGCTATCGTAGTCACCTTTACTCAGTTAATGGCATACAGTGAAGCATTGTGCAGGTTAAAACATCCAGAGTAAAGCGAACGACGGTGTGCGCGCTATGCACGTGCCCGATTTTAAGCTTTCAGGTTTTGACAGTATATGAAATGATCAAAAAGTTCTATCTGGAAAATTGTGACATCACCTTGACACAAAGCTCATGTTAATTAACTAAGTTTGTAATTCAATTGTAAATCTGCTTGGAGGCCAAAATAAATGGTGTTCTTGTTTAAACGATAGATTTAATAGTTTTAGCTGCGGTGGGTGAGAGGGAGGTGACGAGGAAGAAACAATGTTGAAGAAGTTTCAGTTTCAGATCCAACCACAAAGAGTTCCAAAGCGAAGAGACTTACATGCATACATGGGTTTGTCAACTCCAGGATGTTTCACCTCCAAACACACCTGAGCTTGATCATGGCTGACGATTAGCTCTCCACAAGCTAGGTCATATGTTTTATCACGTCTCATCTTTAAAATAATAAATTACAATGAGATTAGAATGTGGTTAGGGTGGCTCAGTGGTTAAACTGTTGCTTAACCCCAGCACCCAGCACCACCAAGCTACTGGCCTTGAGCAACCTCAATTGCTCAGATGTATAATGAGATAGCTCTCTATATAATTCACTCTCTATAAGGGTGTCTGCCTGATGCCAAAATGTTATGATGGCAAAATTCAAACCATCTCCATTTTGGATCTTCTGTGCAACAAAATGAAGTACTATCTCTTTATGCCTGGGGTTCTGGGGTACAAACTCTCTGCTGTAGAGTATATAGAACCTCTGAAGGTCCCTTCAAACTGAACAAACTAAACAATCTGTTATATTGATAAGGTTCTAGAGGTTGAAGCTCCACCTTTTAACTCATTCGCCTTCCATTTCTGTTTCTCCATGAATGATGAAGTTTCCACCACCACCACAACCACCACCAGTCCCATTTCTTCCTAATGTTCCACAGGTCTTTGGTCTTCTGGACCTGGCTATCTAGAGTTCTCCAAGTTGTTCTTCACTGCCATATAGAACTTTGATGTCACTTCACTAAGGGTGTGGTGTCTTCACTTACGAAACCTACAGTGTATTTACTCTAAAAGTTTCAAAGGTTGAAAAAGTAAAACGGACATGGTGAGTCCTCAGACGAGACAGCATTTCAATCTAAAATGACATTTAACCTTTGTTCAAACCATCATTTTGGGGAACTGAATGATAAAGCATGAGATTGGCCATAAGCACAGGATATTCTTTACCTCAAAAGGAATAACGACTTTAAAACTGGTGGTATATTGGGAATTTTTGACACATGCCTAGCACGCACACAAATCCATCAAACTCCGGAAATAAAATTACATCACATGTCTAAAGAAAAACAACAATCACGCTTGTCCCAGTCTAACAACGCATACTTCGTACTTGTAGCATTTATCTTTTTTCTTCCGTTACAGCAACTATTTCTGCCGTGCTCAAGTCTTGTGCTTGTCGTACCGTGTCCTCTCCCGGCGTCCCCAAACGTCTTTGCCGTCTTCTGACCTCCTGTAAAAAAAAGACACTAAGAAGCACTTTTAACTGAAATAGACCGGATTTTTTTCCCCCTTTCATATACAGATGACAGATGTAAAGATACAGTGTTGTAGACGTGGCACGTAAAGCGACGGATACCCGCCATGTCCGATAGTACCGTGCGAACACACACACACATACACACACCTACGCGTGCTCACGGATACAACTGTAATCGTAAACACTCCTGCGAGTTTGTACACAACCTCAAGCAGAACACTGTATCTTTAATCTTGTGGAGGTGGAATCCATCTTGGCTCCCATGAGTGCTTGGCTGTTGCAGATTGCCCTGTGTTATATGTGTGTGTGTGTGTGTGTGTGTTGTATGTGTTACTCAGGACATACATGTGTGTGAGAGCGTTTCTTGAGTGATCCGTATCAGCCAGCTTGAGCGAGCTGCCAGGAAGTGGTTTCTTGGCCTGGTTCCTTCTCCAGGAGGAGAGAAGTTTGAGTGTGTTTGAGCCTGGGTCAATCCCGCGTGGCTTGCTTTCATTCACTTGGATTTTTTTTTCTTAAATACAATATTCAAGTAGATGATTGAAATGCTGCCCTGTGTGTGTGTGTCGGTGTGTGTGTGTGTGTGTGTGTTTTTATGTACAGTTACTGGCAGAGACTCCAGGTCCACCATGTTCACTACGGAGTCCAGTATGGACCAGGATACATATATATATATATCTATATTTTTCTTTTTTTTTTTTTTTGGCACTGCGAGAGTTTTGCTGATGTCAGACGACTCGTGGGTTTCAGCACCCCTCACCCTGGCGAGTTTCTTTGTGTCTTCACGAGACAGGGTCGCCTGTTTGTCCTGTTTGTCCAGGTAGTGTCACTACATCAGGATGGTTTAAATCTCATCGCTTCCTGAACAAGCGATGCGTGATGGCAGATTCGTAAACAACACAGAAGAAATTTTAATGACCCAAAAAAATAAAAAGGAGCGGTGTAGAGAAGTTAACTCAGCTGAAAAAGCTAATGATCGGCGTGAAGCGTTGGCAGACTAGATTTCTGCTCAATAATGAGGGGGAAAAATATATTCCCTGGTGAGATAAAAAAAAAAAACTATATCAAAATAAAAAAAAAAACATTCATATAAGAAAATACCAATACTTACACCAGTGAATATTTTGTGCCTATTTCTTAGTTGTTGTTTTTTTAAGGTTTTATTCTTATTTCTTTTTTTTTTTTTTTTTTTTGCAATCCATGACAATCAACGTCATGGCTAAATGCTATGGGCTTGACAGTCCCGCTCTGCTAGTCATGTTATTGCCACAGTCCTGCTGTTAATGGATGGTTACCTATAAGATTCCAAGTGGTTGAGCTACAACGTGGTCTCGTACTCCAGCCGCTCCTGGACGAGCATGTCATCCTTGTACTGCAGTCGAGGTGGCGTGGGCGAGTTAGCAATAGCCAAGATGGCTCTGCGTATGCCGCGGTCCAGCACGTGCCTTTCCCAGGCTGGGTATCGGTTCCTGCATACGTCTATTCTGATCACGGTTTCCTCCACTCGCGGTGTTCGAGAGGATGGCGTGGACGGAGCTGTGGGACGAACTTGAAAAACAGGAGCGCAGCCGTCTCGCTCGGTGTACTTAGTGTCGCGGTCAGCGTCCCTCGCCAACGTGCCACCCCTGTTCGAGCGAAGGGAATTGGTGGCCCCTTCCGTTGGCATGGCGAAGCCTGTAGTGACGTTGGTATCGTCCAGCTGGCTCAGGCTGGCCGAGCGTCCAAATCGTGGCCCGTTAGGATGGAAGAAAGCGTAGTACATGAGCATGAAGACGATTCCTGTGAAGAAGCTGGAAAAGATGACGCACAGGGCAGGAACGGCGAAGGCGTCGGTGCTCCCCGGTGAACGGTACAGATACCAGAGTGCGCTGAGCGCTGCGTTTTCCAGCAAGATTACCAGGTAGTAGATGAAAAGGCGGCAGCGCGTGCGGCCCTCCTTTACGTTGAACCAGCTGAAAATGTAGATGATCCCCACCACCATGTCGAAGACGATCTCCTCCCATTTGGTGACGCAGAACTCGGTCTCGCAGTGAACGATCCAGAAGGTCATGATGCACCAGTGCAGCACTATGAAAATTCCAAAGTAGAGCTGGAACACGGAGGCGAACAGGGCGAAGGTCACGACACGTGCCGCGATGGTGAAGAAATGCCAGCAGAACTGGATGATGACGGCCAGGTAGCTGACGGGCTTCTTGTCGTCACGGGAATCCCGTAAAGCCTTCTGGTAGGACGCAAGAGCCCAAGCCAACGACACTAGAGAGGCAGCGGCGGTCATTCCTGAAACAGAGAATATATATATATGCATGAGCTGGTAAAAGTAAACATGATCTATCTTTATACGGACAAGAAAGATACAGTAAGACCCCAACATACAAATGTGTTTTGTTCTGAGGGCTCATTCATAAGTCCAATTTGTTCATAAGTCCAACAAACAATTTCTAGGTACTGGGATACTAACACAATAAGCTATACACAGTATAAAACTAACATGTTCAATTCATTTGTCCTTGTTCTTTAGGATCGTGCTGAAGGTTGAACAAGCAGTGTCTGCCTTTTTACCTCACTCCATTCTCTCAATTATTTTCTCTTTTGTCTCCCTCCTTATTGCTTGGCCGTTGCTTTTATGCTTGCTTCTGGACATCCTGGGATGCATTCTGCACACACGTGACAATCTGTGTGTGATCTAACTTCTAACTTATGATCGAACAAGAACGCATGTTCGAAACGCGAATGTTTGTACTGCGCTAACTGAACATTAACATGCTAACTGAATAATGCATCGCTAATAATAAGGTCTCATTTGTGTTATGCTAACCGGACCTTTACAAAATTTCATTCTTTTTCAGAACCATTAGCATTCCTGAAAATAAAAGCAACTTTGGAAAGAATTGGTAAGAAACTTTTGTGTTAAAGTTAACAGAAGTGTAGCTTTACTGAACAGTTCATGCTAACACTGCTAATCACAAGATAAATCTAACAGGAAGTCGTTTGCTAATTAAAATCTTTCCGTTTTAGCAGAAAGTAGTATTAAGGTTTACCTCAGAAACAGTGTGTGAGAGTTAAAAAAATTTATATATCACAAATACTGAGTATTAACTACTACTACTACTAATACTAATACTTACCTATATAAAATTTGTACCTCAAAAAATGTCTTAATTTTTTTTTGAAAGAAAACCTGAGAAAATAAAAATGCCAATCTGTCCAAAATAATGTATTGTTTTGCTGAATAAGGCTAGTGTAACGATTTATAACTCCGATATTAGCAATACATCATCATGCTAGCGTTGTCCAGTGAAGCGTTATACACTGCCTTGCAGAAGTATTCATACCCTTGAACTTTTTCACATTTTGTCACGTCACAAGCACAAACGTACATGTATTTTACTGGGATTTTTTTTTGTTGTTGTGATAAACCAGATAATTGTGAAGCAGAAGGAAAATGCTGAATGTTTTTCAAAATCTTTTACAACAAATAAAAAATCTGAAACGTTCAGCAAAACAATAAAAAAAATTTGGACAGATTAGCGTTTTTATTTTCTCAGGTTTTTCCTTCCAGAAAAAAAAAGTAGGACATTTTTGGAGGTAAAAATACTTTTAAGATGACCTAGATGATGTAAAACTAAATGTACAAGATCAAAAAATAAAATAAATGAAGTAAATATCAGACAGGAGGAGAAAAGCAGGGAATTAATCAATTCCATGATAAATAAATAATTAAAATATAAATGAAAATCTTTATCGCATCTTTGAGGATGTTCACGGCTCCTGGGGACACGAGTGCTAATAAATGAAAAAACAGGCTAATAACAGGTGATAACTTCGTGCATTCTGCTTCGTATACTGATTCTGTGGAAATTACAAAGCTTCAGACGAAATTGTAAGTGAAATGTGGAGAATGAATCATGAGGCGGGTTGAACATCATTAGCTCCGTCGAGTCTCCTCAGAGAGATGTCTTATTTACGCTCATGGATCGGCTCTGTGATGTCTGAGCGTGACGCTAACTGCGCGGCGGCTCGGCGATGATGGAGGCAGTGGATTACAGGAGAAAATTCCACTTGATCGAGGTTAAAAAAGACAACAGTGAAGACGAGACGCAGGACGAGACTTCATTTATAGCACAGAGAGAAAGAGAGAGACAGAGAGAGAGAGAGACTCCAGACTCCAACTAGGAGCAGGGTACCATGGTTACCAGGAGCACGCAGTGATAAAGGGATCGGTCCCAAGGAGGAAGACATGAGGCTGGAGGAGAAACTGGGACAGAGGTACAGAGAACAATTAAGGAATTAATTACTAAAATAAAAGCCTGGCTGTAGAAAAAGAGAATCAGTGATGACGCAAATGATTTGCCAAGTGATGATGTATTCTTATTAACTAAAGGGCCAGAAAATCGGATTGTACTCCTCACTGTATCTGTGTTTAGCTACGTTCAACATTACGGAAAGTTAGTGTTAGACTCTTAGAAAGTTAAGTTAGAAAGAGCGATTTTTTTCAAACAAACAAAAAAGACACTTGGTGGTGTTACATAATTTCATGTAAAAATGTCCTGCATCGATACAAACACTGACCCCGAAGACTGCTTAAATAAATGTGTCTCCTCACACCTCCTTCCCTCCAACTGACAGATATAGAGGCCACACCTCCTTCACGTTCATTGAAAAATGAAGAAGCCACACCTCCTTCACTTTGACTGACAGATGAAGAAGCCACACCTCCTTCACTTTGACTGACAGATGAAGAAGCCACACCTCCTTCACTTTGACAGAGACAAAGGCCACACCTTCTTCACCTCAACTGACAGAGACCCAGGCTATACCGCCTTCACTTTGATTGACAGATACTGAGGCCACACCTTCTTCAAGTAGACTCAGAGATAAAGGCCAGAGGCCACACCTTCTTTACTTTGACTGACAGATATAGAAGCCACACCTCCTTCACTTTGACTGACAGATATAGAAGCCACACCTCCTTCACTTTGACTGACAGATATAGAAGCCACACCTCCTTCACTTTGACTGACAGATATAGAAGCCACACCTCCTTCACTTTGACTAACAGATATAGAAGCCACACCTCCTTCACTTTGACTTCAGCCCCCATAGGCCACACCTCCTTAACTTTGATTGACAGATACAGAGGCCACACCCCCTCACTGAGACTGTGGTTTTCAGTTTTTTTAGGAAGTAACAGTAAACTTTTTTTAAATTTTTTTTTTAACATTTTTATTGCTAATTTTATCTGCTGATGGACTTTGTTGTGACAGAAATTGACAAACTCAAAGTAACAAATAAGTGTGTTGTGTGAAATAAACGTAATTAGCAACAGACCTGTCATTATTATTGATATTATATTAAACAGATTTAGTTTTTGTTACGTTATGTTATTTAACACATCCAGCTTTCTCAGTATATAAAGTACTAATGCAGCCGCTTTAATGTAGTCTACCTTTTCTCATACTGTAGATTAACCACCAATAGAGATGGACAGATAGTGAGAGAGGAAACGAGGGATAATGTGACAGCAGGAGGCTGAGTGAGAGAAGTGAGAAAGGCGGACTGACCAGTGTTTCAGGTTTATCACTAGAAAAGAAACGCGATCCACCTCGCTCTGCGCTCTCTTCCACACTCGATCGCCAGCCACGAGAAATGAAGCGTAACACAAATAAAGGCCCGGGCTCCAAACAGGAACTGATATACTAACACACTTAACCTGATTTCAGGACGTCGCTCCATCAACACAGCGTCTGTCTGGACTCATATGTGACGAGAGTAAAATATGGGAGGAGGTCCAACGCCTGGCCAACTGAGTGAGATTGAGTGTTAAAAGATGCTGGAACATGATGTGTGTTTCACCAAGGGCAGACTGCCGCAGATGTAAAAGAAAACAGCCCACATGAGCAACTGATTCTCTGATAAGAGTCAAGCGCTTATACACTCAAGTGCTTCTGCTCATTTCTAATCCTTGTGTTGGAGGTGCTGAGCTTGCACACTCATGAAGGTTGTGAAAAGTTTTTCTTTAAAGATTGCAGGTTACTTCTACATGCTCTAACTGGAAAACAATACCTGAACTCCTTCTACCTGAAATAATTTGATTAAAACATTAGAAAAAGGCCACACCTCCATTATTTAAACTGAAAGGCACAAAGGCAACACCTTCTTTTTTTTAACTTACAGGTACAGAGGCCACACCTCCTTCACTTAGGCCAACATGTAAATAGGCCACACCTCCTTCCTTTACTGCTTCAGATGAATAGAGGCCACACCTCCTTGACTTTGACTGACATGTATATGGGCCACAAAAACAGCTGCAGAGGCCACGCCTCCATTACTTTGACTGACAGACACATTGGCTGCACCTCCTTCACTTCTAATGAAAGGTACCGAGGCCACGCCTCTTTCACTTAGACTGACAGATACAGAGGCCACACATAGGCCACACCTCCTTCACTTTGACTTACATGTACTGTATATAGGCCACACCTCCTTCAGTATAACTTACAGGTATAGAAGCCGCACCTACTTTACTTCTACTAAAAGATAAAGAGGCCACGCCTCCTTCACTTAGACTGACAGGTACAAGGCTACACCTCCTTTATTGCTACAGATGAATACAGAGGCCACACCTCCTTAACTCTTACTGACAGATACATAGGCCACACCCACTTCACTTAGGCTGACAGGTAAATAGGCCACACCTCCTTCACTGCTACAGATGAATACAGAGGCCACACCTCCTTCACTTTAACTAACAGGCAAAGAGGCCACACCTCCTTCACTTCTGCTGAAAGATAGCTAGGCCACACCTCTTTCACTTAGACTGACAGATAGATAGATAGATAAATAGATAGATAGATAGATAGATAGATAGATAGATAGATAGGCCACACCCCCTTCAAATGTCAGGTACAAGGCGTCGGCACATCCTTCACTTTGGCATACCAATACATAGGCCACGCCTACTTATTCATACTGATGTACAGAAGCCACACCCCCTGTAATGAGGCTATATGATTGGGTTACATCTTAGAACTGACTGTACACTCTCAGAGACAGACTAATACTGAATATAACGTTAGAAAAAGGACTCAGAATTAATTTGCCGTCAGAATCGCACTAAAGAGAGCATTACAGCAACGGCCAGTTAAGATGCTGCGATATAAAGTACAGTATATTTCTCTTTCATCAACTGAAGCATCATCAGGAAGTCCAGTCGAGCTAACTGTCTACGATTAAACCGATCTGAACGGCTCAACAGAGAGCAATCAGCAGACAATCAGCAGACGCCACTGCCATGACTTTCATTCATCCTTTCCTGAAATCCGGCAATGCAGACACAGCGGGAAGATAAAACGTCAATGAGAGGACAGACGAGAGAGAGAGAGAGAGAGAGAGAGCTGTCCTGTCCATTCAAGTCCACCTCTACGCACTGTGTGAGGAGTAACATCTCATGTTACTCTGCTTACAACGTCTCAATTATTAAAGACGCCCTCACATCGCAGTGCTCGGAAACGACACGCGGTGACATTCCGCGCAGTCTCAGGAACCGCACCGGATACTTCACCAAAGATCTGAACTGACACGCCGCGTTAATGATGTCATTACCACTTAATTAATACTCTGCAGGTCATCCTGTTAGAGGAAAATAATCCACACCGAGCTCCTCTTATGAGCATCACAAAGTTTGATTATTTTAACAGTGATTCCATCAAAAATTTAAATGAATGAATAATAAGTTATACTTTTTAATTTGTAGTTTTGTGTCATCGCTGCTGTACTGGATCTCTCATGAAAGTAGCATAAAAAAACAAGAGATCCAACAGTAGGAAAAACAATCGATCGGATATCAGACCAATCAGACACCAGCTCATGTAATATAAAAGCAAACTGGATTTGAAAAAGAACTTTACTGGGAATTTCTTATCTCTAAAGAGACTTTATTTTGTCACTTCTGTTTAAAAGTTTAATGTAAAGTGCTTGAAGAGCATAGCTACACCATGTCACACTAGATTTAATATTTTACTTCATTTACATGCATTTCTAAACGTTTTGATTGTTTTTATATGCAGAAATATGAGTATAGTGTTCGAAATTGGTAATATTTTTATGAATTATCTGCATTAACATTAGTTCCTATGGAAAAATGCATTTCACAATACAAAGTGTATCCTTTATAAATTGAATACCTTAAATAAAAAATGTAATTGAATTCGTATGTCGAGGTACCGCTGTATTATTACTGTATTCTTAGGAAATTCCACCTAATGTACTGTAGTATAATTGTGCTACAACAGCATCTCTGAAAAATAAAACACACACACACACACACACAAATGAAATAGAATCGCCTTGTTCTTCTGGCCTTTAACACCAGGGATCAGCTCAGTCCATTTCATTTGCCATCTCAGTGAAACACGTATCTACCTCCTACTTCACTCCTAATTACTTTTTCCCTCAAAGCAGATCGAAGGAGATCTGGTTTATTCCCTCTCCTCTTCCTTCTCGCCTCGCTGTCTTTTGGAGTGCTGCGATGAAAAAGGCGATGTGTCGCAGACGACAGAAAATCAGCTCGAGTTCTCGGCCCTCAGCTTCATGACAGAAAAAACACAGTCATTACATGTAACGATGCCTGATGTTATCTTGTGTGTGTGTGTGTGTGTGTGTGTGTGTGTTGTCATTCCACCTGTCCTATAAAAATCAGAGGATATTTACAAATTGTTCGGGTTAAACGAGCTAATTTTTTAATGGCTTATTTATATATTTAACCCACTTAGATTAAATCCTCCTATTAGGAACCCGACGTGGTTTAATGACTACTTTGTGAAGTGGGATAATTAACGGGCAGAGGCCAGGCTGTAATTTTTCTTCCCTGTGTGCTTCACTCTGAAGCCTGCATGCTCTATTCTTCTTCTTCTTACTTCCTCTTCTTCTTTTTCTTCTCATCCTTTACGTATTTCGCCCTCCCTCCCAAACCCCCCCCCGCCCCACCTCCCCTCCCTCCCACCCCTCATGCGCATGCAGCACATCCTGAGGAGACGGTCGCCACGGGAACCGTGGCCGAGTCAGGAAGGTGACGTAATGCTCCCGTCTCCTCGTGGAGGCTGCAGTAATTCAGGACAGGCACAGAGGGAGGAGTGTGTGCATATATATGTGTGTGTGTGTGTGTGTGTGTGTGTGTGTTTGAAGGAGAGATAGAGAAACCTCAATGCAGTGTCTTCTGTTAAACCTCCTCTTAAAGAATTTAACAGGAATCTCCTGTTTGTGTGGATGCAGTCCATAATTTCAGCGCAAATTAGATTATTGTTGCTTTTTTATGGACTAACAGTTGCTCCATTTATAAGACAATAAGACACGCCCCTTATATCCTATATTTTATTAGCTTAGAAAATAAATATTTGATTTCTGCCACTTTGGATTGTTGTATATGTTGGATTTATATCCTTGATCATATTTGATAGTCAGATTGTCATATTAAAGTACACAAATCCAGTGCTTGAGTAAAAGTAGAGATTCCCTGGGTCAAATATTACTTAAGTAAAAGTAGAAGTCCTCCATGTACTTGAGTAAAGGTACAAACGTACACACCTCTAAATTGACCTAGGTATCAAAAGTACATGGAGGGTATTCGCCCACAGTAGCCGTTTGCATATTTTAATATTACTTCTGATCTCAAACATCTGTGACGTTATTAGGCGTGTCTTAAAGGAAAAGCACGTCACGCAATTACGCATAACAGTCAGCAGGTGGCTTCAAATACTACGCACCACTGTGGTCTGGTAACACAAACAAAATACGACAATGAAAGCAATGCCATGCAGAAATGTAGTTGAGTAAATGTACCTATCTTCACTCATAAGCTCCGCCCACCACATTTATTGAAGTTCAGCTAAAGTTAGAATCCAGTACCATTAGTGTCATGACATCACAATCAAACACCGTCTTTATTGTAATTCCACTTCCTGGAACCAGGAGTCCAGCTCTTGTGCAGCTTTTTTTCATGATGATTTATGAGAATGTGAAATGGCACTGTGGGCGGGGCTGAAATGACTGACAGGTGGCCAAGATAAATACAAACAAACATTCCAGACCAGAAGATGGGTTGCCAAATACACTTATTCTAAGACCATGAGATCAAGCGTTATTTATTTTAATCATATCTAGATCATTATTCATGTTTTTTATACTCGTAAGTAATGAAAAATGTAAAAAAAACACTGTTGCACCTTTAATTTGTCAGATTCAAAATGATTGTCACTTTTAATATTTCATATTAAACATAATTATTGATTCTATACTTTTTTTAAAATGAAACTTTACAGCCAAAACTCACAAGAATAACGATTTGTTCTGAGGAATGCGTTTATGTACACTAATTAATTTTTCGCCTCAAAATGAAAATATAAACAAAAAGAAAGAAAAAAAGCATAATATTTCACTTAGTTTTCCCTGGCACACACACTACAACTGTATTTATTTTATAAAATAATAAAGAAAATGATATACTTAGACAGTTTTACATTTTTATTCTTATATAACCTCAAAAAAAAATCTTAAAATCAAATATTAATAATTTTGAATATAATCTCAGGTTAAGATATGTACTCTATACACTATATTCTGTTTTATTCTATAAACATACTCTCTATAAATGATATGATTAACATAAGCAAAAATACTTTTTTTTGTTGATTTAAATATAACATGACAACATCTGGAAAATCCGGCTGATATTTTTATCTGCCACGTCTGTGCAGTTTTTTTTAAAGCACGTAGTGATCTATATACGCAGCACCTCGGGGACTTTAAAGGCAATCTGTAATCTATCCTTCCTGCTTGTATCTACCCAGTAATTGCTTATACGCATCTGGGTCACTCCGGATCGTTCGTTAATTTGAAGAGACTTGAACGAATCTAAAGGAAAGGAGAAATACGAGGGCTTTTAATGCTATTTGTTATTTTAAACCCAAAAGAAATGAGTGGCTTGTGTGGACTGTAGTGATGTCAGATGTCAGGTGATCTCGACAAGGTGTAATACACTCGCACCTCAGAGCCAGAAAAGGCAGGTTTCTAATGCAAAACACGAACATGGAGCTTTTTGATGGCAGAACCAAATCAATAACAGACCTGGTTCAGTGCTCTGATCAGAAAAAAAAAAAAAAACATGCCACGAAAGAAATAAAATCAGAGAGAGAGAGAGAGAGAGAGAGAGGGAGAGAAAGGGGAAATGGCTTTACCGCTGTCTTGTCACATGCCTCCTTGAATGGGGCTGACATATTTACAGGCCACACCTCCTTGAATGGGGCTGACATATTTATTAGCCACACCTTTAACATGGCTGACAGATTTAAAGGCCACACCTTCTTTAAAAGGACAGACGGATATACAGGATAGACTTCCTTTAAAGACACTGACAGATTTATAGGCCACACCTCCTTCAATTGGGCTGATAGTTATAGGCCACACCTCCTTCAATAGGGCTGATAGTTATAGGCCACACCTCCTTCAATAGGGCTGATAGTTATAGGCCACACCTCCTTCAATAGGGCTGATAGTTATAGGCCACACCTCCTTCAATAGGGCTGATAGTTATAGGCCACACCTCCTTCAATTGGGCTGATAGTTATAGGCCACACCTCCTTCAATTGGGCTGATAGTTATAGGCCACACCTCCTTTAATTGGGCTAATAGTTATAGGCCACACCTCCTTCAATTGGGCTGATAGTTATAGGCCACACCTCCTTCAATTGGGCTGATAGTTATAGGCCACACCTCCTTCAATAGGGCTGATAGTTATAGGCCACACCTCCTTCAATTGGGCTGATAGTTATAGGCCACACCTCCTTCAATTGGGCTGATAGTTATAGGCCACACCTCCTTTAATTGGGCTAATAGTTATAGGCCACACCTCCTTCAATTGGGCTGATAGTTATAGGCCACACCTCCTTCAATTGGGCTGATAGTTATAGGCCACACCTCCTTCAATTGGGCTGATAGTTATAGGCCACACCTCCTTCAATTGGGCTGATAGTTATAGGCCACACCTCCGTTAATTGGGCTAATAGTTATAGGCCACACCTCCTTCAATTGGGCTGACAGTTATAGGCCACACCTCCTTCAATAGGGCTGATAGTTATAGGCCACACCTCTTTTAATTGGGCTAATAGTTATAGGCCACACCTCCTTCAATTGGGCTGATAGTTATAGGCCACACCTCCTTCAATTGGGCTGATAGTTATAGGCCACACCTCTTTTAATTGGGCTGATAGTTATAGGCCACACCTCCTTCAATTGGGCTGATAGTTATAGGCCACACCTCCTTCAATTGGGCTGATAGTTACAGGCCACACCTCCTTCAATAGGGCTGATAGTTATAGGCCACACCTCCTTCAATAGGGCTGATAGTTATAGGCCACACCTCCTTCAATAGGGCTGATAGTTATAGGCCACACCTCCTTCAATAGGGCTGATAGTTATAGGCCACACCTCCTTCAATAGGGCTGATAGTTATAGGCCACACCTCCTTCAATAGGGCTGATAGTTATAGGCCACACCTCCTTCAATTGGGCTGATAGTTATAGGCCACACCTCCTTCAATAGGGCTGATAGTTATAGGCCACACCTCCTTCATTTGGGCTGATTGTTATAGGCCACACCTCCTTCAATAGGGCTGATAGTTATAGGCCACACCTCCTTCAATTGGGCTGATAGTTATAGGCCACACCTCCTTCAATAGGGCTGATAGTTATAGGCCACACCTCCTTCACGAGGGCTGATAGTTATAGGCCACACCTCCTTCAATTGGGCTAATAGTTATAGGCCACACCTCCTTCAATTGGGCTGATAGTTATAGGCCACACCTCCTTCAATTGGGCTGATAGTTATAGGCCACACCTCCTTCAATTGGGCTGATAGTTATAGGCCACACCTCCTTCAATAGGGCTGATAGTTATAGGCCACACCTCCTTCAATTGGGCTGATAGTTATAGGCCACACCTCCTTCAATTGGGCTGATAGTTATAGGCCACACCTCCTTTAATTGTGCTGATAGTTATAGGCCACACCTCCTTCAATTGGGCTGATAGTTATAGGCCACACCTCCTTCAATTGGGCTGATAGTTATAGGCCACACCTCCTTCAATAGGGCTGATAGTTATAGGCCACACCTCCTTCAATTGGGCTGATAGTTATAGGCCACACCTCCTTCAATTGGGCTGATAGTTATAGGCCACACCTCCTTTAATTGGGCTAATATATAGGCCACACCTCCTTCAATTGGGCTGATAGTTATAGGCCACACCTCCTTCAATTGGGCTGATAGTTATAGGCCACACCTCCTTCAATAGGGCTGATAGTTATAGGCCACACCTCCTTCAATTGGGCTGATAATTATAGGCCACACCTCCTTCAATTGGGCTGATAGTTATAGGCCACACCTCCTTTAATTGGGCTAATAGTTATAGGCCACACCTCCTTCAATTGGGCTGACAGTTATAGGCCACACCTCCTTCAATAGGGCTGACAGTTATAGGCCACACCTCTTTTAATTGGGCTAATAGTTATAGGCCACACCTCCTTTAATTGGGCTAATAGTTATAAGCCACACCTCCTTCAATAGGGCTGATAGTTATAGGCCACACCTCCTTTAATTGGGCTGATAGTTATAGGCCACACCTCCTTCAATAGGGCTGATAGTTATAGGCCACACCTCCTTCAATTGGGCTGATAGTTATAGGCCACACCTCCTTCAATTGGGCTGATAGTTATAGGCCACACCTCCTTTAATTGGGCTAATAGTTATAGGCCACACCTCCTTCAATTGGGCTGATAGTTATAGGCCACACCTCCTTCAATTGGGCTGATAGTTATAAGCCACACCTCCTTCAATAGGGCTGATAGTTATAGGCCACACCTCCTTCAATTGGGCTGATAATTATAGGCCACACCTCCTTCAATTGGGCTGATAGTTATAGGCCACACCTCCTTCAATTGGGCTGATAGTTATAGGCCACACCTCCTTCAATAGGGCTGATAGTTATAGGCCACACCTCCTTCAATTGGGCTGATAGTTATAGGCCACACCTCCTTCAATTGGGCTGATAGTTATAGGCCACACCTCCTTTAATAGGGCTGATAGTTATAGGCCACACCTCTTTTAATTGGGCTGATAGTTATAAGCCACACCTCCTTCAATAGGGCTGATAGTTATAGGCCACACCTCCTTTAATTGGGCCGATAGTTATAGGCCACACCTCCTTCACTGAGACAATGTTAAACACCCCGTGTCTGTCTGTGTCTTTGTGTGTGTGTGTGTGTGTGTGTGTGTGTGTGTGTGTGTGTGCACAAGCGATAAGCCTAATAATCATTAATAACCTGCACACATAATAACCTGCATACATAAAGCTACATCTGCTGTAAAACATCTGACACCAATGTAAACCTCAGTGAGAAAAAGAGAACTGCACCGTAATAGCTAAAATAATGCGCTCATTACACAACTCACTGCTGCGAGTGGAGCCGCTGTTCACCGCAACTGTGGTCAAATTGGAAAATAACAGGATTTCATTGGCCGATAATATGTAATTACATCTTTAATTACATCTTCAATACCGTAAACATGCCAGCTCTCTGCAGAGTTTACGACCAACTTTAAATAAGCTCCTATAAAACGCCCTGAAGCTGAACAGCTCTGGAAATGTAACAGAGGGAAAGAGTGAGAAGGAGGGAGGAGAGGACACACAGCGAGAGAGAGAGAGAGAGAGAGAGAGAGAGAAATAATTTATAGTATTGAATAAAACAGTCTATTTGCACTATTTACATTTATATATTTCCATATTTATATAGTGTGCATATATTGTGCACCTCAAAAATTAATTTTTTTCATTAAGTGTTTTATTTTTTGTACTGACTATACTGTGTTTGCTGACAGAATTACTGAAGTCATAATGAAGAGTTCGTACTCCATGCAATAAATGCAAATGTAAATTTCAAAGTTCATAAAAACCGCAACTATTATATTCCCTTTTTATAGAAAAAACACATAAATAATACATTGAAATGAAAATAAAACAAATGTAAATTAAATAGTTTTTAGTGAGTACTGTATCTACTTTCTGTTCCATCTTTTAAAAAATCGTTAAGTTAATTAAGCAATAATTAGTAAGTTTCACGTATCCAGTTTTTTTACTCTTCATCAGGAATTTGTCCTCACAGCTCAGGCATTAACTCTGGCTTTCATGTCGCAAGAAAACGTACAATAAGATTATGGAATAAGAGAAATAAGACTCGTTGTGCCGAGAGAACACTGAGTTTCAGAAATCCACAAACCAGGCTCTGAATGTGGCTGTGGGAGACAAGGCGCTGTCTATTTTCACTCGCACACACACACGCAGACACACACGCACACACACACACACACGCAGACACACACATACACGCACACACGCAGACACACGCGCACACACACACACACACACACACACAAAGAAGCACAAAGTGCACCATTTTGGCAAATCTCCTGTAAAAAGTAACAGCATTTTATTTTGCCTCTCTTTTTTTATTTTACTTTATTATAAATCTGCACACGAACACACACTGAAGAGTAAGTGAGAGTAGCTGATCCACCCACAGGCTCGTGTCCCGAGGTGAGAACCTAATAAAAGTAGAAAACACTCAGATTCGAGTGCAGAAAAACTAAAATTACAAGAAGAAATCTTAAATTCTGTGTTTTCTAGTTTTGCTTTTTTTTCCTACTGAAACTTTAACAAACGTTCAATAATTATTAAGGTTTCATCAGACTTTTATTCAAACATCTTTTATTTTTAATCAGCTAATAATAGTTATATATTTCAACACTATTTTATGACGTAATAATTAGATTTTTGCTGTATTTATTCAGTTGTGCTTTACATCGTAAAAAAAAAAAAAGGCAAAATTTAATTTTAGTGTAAAAATGAACCTCGGCAGTTTCCTGTTCATGATTTTCCTGGAGAAAGAAAATGAAGGAAACGTTTGTCAACGCAATGTTAAAAAAAAAAAAAAAACTTATTTTTTAAAATAATTCTTTTTTTTTAATCTATCACTGGATAGAATTAGATATCTAAAAATCCTCTAGAAACTTTAGGAAAAATGTAAATATTCACAAATGAAATAACAAATTTTTTAATAGATATTTTTTATATAAAAAAATTAAAAACTATATAAAAATAATTTGTATAATTAATTAAACATTTGAAAGTTTTTGTTACTTTTAAAATAAACATTGTATTAATTTAATTGAAGCTTTAAACCGTACTGCATGTTTAATCTTTTAAAAATTATTTTTAGTAAACATTTTCGCTTTAAAACTAACAGCAAATAAATCACTAATATTTTAGACTGCAAACAAAATACTGAAATGAAAGCTACTGTATATCAGGGCCAAATGTGAACAGTTCATTAGCCTTCATTAGCCTTGACTAACCTCTCACTGGTCTTCACCAGGTTTATTAAATCCTACCTAGCTTCCACTAGCCCTCTTTAGCCTTCGCTAGCCTTTATTAACGTCTTCACTAATTTCCATTAACCTTTACTCGCCTTCTTTAATCCTTCCCAGCTTTCACTAGCCTTCATTGGCCTTTAATTTGATTTCGCTAACCTTTACTGTCCGTCAGGCTTCACTAGTCTTCATTACCCTTCACTAGCCCTTACTAGCCTCCATTAAAGTTTACTAGCCTCTCTTAATTTTATTAGCTTTTATTAGCGTGCGCGTCTTTCACGAGCTGCTCGTTAGCCTTCACAAGCTTTCCCCGGCTTTTATTAGCCGGCCATCAGCCGTCCAAGCGCGTGATATGATATGGATCTGGCTACCTTGCACGGCCAGGAGCTTGTGAGTCTGGATGATGATGCAGAGCTGCAGGACGAGCTGAGGCGCGCTCTCCAGGAAGGTGGCGAGCAGGTGGAGCATGCTGACGTCAGCGTACTCGTACACCATCCTCCAGTAGAACCTCCAGCGGTCGTTCTCGCCGCTGCGCCTGCTCCGGATGCCCAGGTAGATGGTGCGGAAATACCTGAGGAGCACAAACGGCGGGGTAAAGTTCATTCAAATTCTCCGTCAGTTTGTCTTTCATCTGTTGACTTTGAATCATTTATATCTTTATTACATTATTTAGATTATTCCATATTTCTCAGCGACTTGTACACACGAGGCTGAAACTGAAACAAAGTCGTTTGTGATATTTATGTATTGTTTCCACTCTGTCCCAGATTGAGGATCTACTGTACTGAGTGCTCAGCTGCTGCCCCTAAGGCTGGGCCAAGGGTGCAGGGGGGGGAGGGGGGGTGGGGGGCTGATAATAAGGCGGTTAGCGCCTCACCGACTCGGCAGCTACGAGGCTTTACGACTTTTAGGACTCTTTCCATAACTGAAGCGCTTCTGGCTTCTTTACTACTGCATCTCTGCCGAAAAACAGATCCTGATCCCTGATGGACAACCAGCCAAAACATATACACACACACACACACACACACACACTTAAAGGGACCAAAAGAGTGCATTCCATGCAGTTCGGATTTTATTGCATGCCTCTCTCAAGATTAAATTAAGTAGACATGATTACATCAGAGCTGAATAAACCACGTAATAACATCCGGATTCTGGATTAGTTTCCTATAACAGCTGCTCTGACAATAACGCCGCTACAAATCGCAGGTTCATTTTATTTTATTAAGTCTCCATAGTAACGGTGCATTACAAAGTGCTGACATGCTGATGAACATGTTTATTTAGGATGATGGAATGAGTCTATAGTAAAGGTGGGGGGGGAAAGAAAATCTATTCAGTTACGTGCCACGATATGTTTGTGCTGCAATTCATGTATCGCCGATCTGACGACAAAATCTTTTTAAATTATTATTATTTAATACTTTATATATTTTTGGATGTGGGGTGGTGGCACGGTCGCCCTGCACCTCCAGGTTCTGGGTTTGGTTCCCGCATCAGGTGTGTGTGGATGTTCTCCCTGTGCTTGGTGGGTTTCCCTGGTTTTTCCTCCCACAGTCCATAAACATGCAGATTAAGCTTATTGGCGTTTCCAAATTGCCTGTAGTGTGTAAATGTTGCCTGGAGGTTTTACGAATGGGAATAAATTCAATGTCCACCATCGGCTTCCATGGATTACTTCTAGTTGGACTACAGAGGTCCCTAGATAGATGGATGGATGGATGGATGGATGTCAAATATTGCCATTCTTGTTTAATCCTGCAGGTGGTGCTGTAAATGATTCCCCCATGGTTAGGCAGCACAGTGTCTTGTCCTGTGTAGTAGGGGCTGAGTATGTTTAAAATTATAACTACATCTCAAAAATAATGTAATATCAAAGCAGGAGTTTTATAAAATTATACCTAGGTATCGCAATATAGGTGATATCATAACCGGGTGATTCCCATCCACAGTCTATATTGTCTTATCTTTAAAGGTCAAAGGTTAGAGTGTAACTTTAGGTAGTTTAAACTTGAATAAAGCTACGATTTCTTAAATAGTTTGCATCTTCACTTTTGCATGACAGCGATAAAACTAAGAAAAGGAAACAACTTAGGACTTATTTTAACGCTATCCGCAGTGTAACCTGTAGAATAGTGTAAATACACTTTTGGCCATGCTTTCTTAAAAAGAGCAAATAATGCACTTCTTTAAGAAACAGATTTATATCTAAATCTCAATCTATAATTCATGATGGGTTACTACTGTAGTTTCACCCTGTCACACTAATTGGCAGGCCCTGTTGTGGAGTTGCTAGGTTGGGTAGTGATTAGCACACACGGTTCTGCTGCACACACACTGTTCATTCACACTGCTTTAATAGAGGTCTCAAGAGACCAGGACACACAGACGCAGAGCCGAGGGGCTTGAAATCCCCAGGGACAACCAACACAAACACACTCTGAAGTGTACCAAGAACAATAAGTAAATATTTGTACGTGTGTGTGTGTGTGTGTGTGTGTGTGTGCACGCTGTACACTGCTTAAATATCTCGGTCAGGTTTCAGGCCCGCTGCCACGGGCTGTCTTAAAGACACAATTCATCCGGGTGACACTGGCACGACTTCGGCTCACGTTCGCCACGCTGTCTGCCTCGTCTTCATCACTGCCTCGTTTAGCTCCCAAACCCTTGGCACTTACAGTCATCATGCACCACACACACACACACACACACACACACATGTACACCCCTCTGGCTTGGAGAGTTTGCACTCTCTCACCTGCCAATCAGATGCAGAAAACAGTCCTCGCAGGCAGAGAGAGCGCTGTGTGTGTGTGTTGTTATCACAGGTTGCATCATGGTTTCAGGACTATTTTCGATTACTTAATCAGATCACACACAGGCGAAAACATAACGCTGAACCACCTTAAAAAATACAGATGTAAAGCAGGATTTATGACAAAGCAAGATTTCTTGGTCCATTTATGGCAAAATAAAAAAAAACTTATTTTTTATTTTAGCGCAGTACTAACTTTAGGTTCTACAGCGACAACCTTGATAAAAAAAACTGATCGCAAAAGAGACACGTCTGTCTGTGTGAACTGTACACACACACATTCACCAACACCACTTGCAGGAACCAGCCATTTCCATAGGTTTGGGTCATTAAAGGAGTTCCTGGGAGGCCGGCGTTTCAGACTTGACTCAGACAAGCGGTCGCTGGCGTACTGCGAAGATTTTCTACCGTGATGTTGTCCAAGCACTGGTGAAACACTGGGATACCTGCACTAGCGTAGCAGAAGATTATTAAAGAGAGATTGTGTTTCTGCGCAATCAAAAGTCCCGCTTTGGCTCGAACGCCCCGCGTACGATGACACACGCACAGTTCATCCACCAAGATCAAGAACCAAGATTATGACATGAGCCGTGTTAAGAAACTGGTTCATTTATAGTCCGTTCACACACTCTGACTCGACTAGAATATGAAACATTCCCTTTGATGCGTCGCTACTTTTACCAAGTTCTTCCTTTAAAAAAATATATTTACAGGGCTTTTAAAACTCACCGTACGCTCTTTATGTGTTTATTTCATTTTTCTTCATTCTGATGCCTTTGTGTGCGTGTTTGTGTGAGTTTGTGCACTTATAGCTAAGTGAATTCACCAACTAAAAGAAATACAGAATTTCAGTTGCATAATAAAAACAATAATAATAACAACATATACATGGAATAATAATAATAATAATTATTATTAATATTATTATAATTTCTGCATATTTATGCTCACAGACTGTTTAAACAAAGCAATCAGCAGGAAAAACTGCCTATTTTGGGAGATCAATAAAATCTCTTATTCCATCCTTCAATTCATCCAACATACTCAGAGTTACATTAAAATAAACATTATTATGTCACATGCATATAATGTTTGCATCTTCGTTCCATTCCCTTCATTTTCCTCTCTAACATCTCAATTAGTTTCTCCTCCATTCCCGTCCTTCCTGGTGTTTGAGGACGGTGTGTAAATTCACTCACTATTCTGTTAAAAAAAATACAGTCTAAATATTTTAAAACCTTAAAACTCGTCGAAGTTCGACCGGACGCATGTTCAAACGGTTGCAGCTTCAAACGGCGGCCATTTTTTATTGCGAAAAAAGAAATGACACAATGGAATGCTAAGTTGCAGACACACAGCAGGGGCGAGCCGGAGAGCCGACAGCCCAAGCACGGCAAATACGGGAAATCCGAACAGGAAGACGTTTGAGATCACAGGCTTGAATCCTGACAATCCGCCTGCCAGCTGAGTCTCGGGGAGTAAAACCAGTCAAGCTTCCTGAGTGAGAGAGATGGAAGGATGGTGTTTTGTCTCCCTCTCTCCTGTCAATCACAGCAACACTCACCAATCAGGGCTGATCTATGAGCTCATGCATGCGTAAGTGAGATAGTGGACAGTGGTTTTCTCTTAGCGTGTTACGCTGCCCTGTGATGCAGTTTGATAACAGTCACTATTTGGTAGCTGTTAGATAACAAGAGAGTTATCAGGTGATCGATCTGGGGAACTAATAGCAGCTCGACATTCTTTTGCCTGATGACAAGCTTGATTGATTTTGCTGCGTTACAATTATGCGGTTTGAGTTCATAGCACTAGCGTTTGTTTCGTCTCAAGCTGCTATATTTTCTTACAGGTTTTGAAATACAGCGGTACCGCTGCATACGAATTTAATCCGTTCCAGGGAGAGGTTCTTAAGGCGAAATTTCATAATGTGAAACGCATTCTCCCATAAGAAATAATGAAAATGCAGATAATCCGTTCCAGCCTGTCAAAAATATTAACAATGTTACCAATTTACTACAATATAATCCAAAAAATTTTTAATCTAAAAAAATCTAATTTATGATTCCTCTCGGCACCGGCTGCTTTAAAAACCAAACTGAAAGCGGCTCCCTTTTCTTCTAGCTACCGTCCTTGATGACATTCTCGGGACCCGTGGTGTTATGGTGTTATGTCTTCACTTAATCTTGCACAAAATGCAAAAGTCGGCACAATGGATAAGTACTGTGTCCTCTGGGTCTGCGTGCATGTGGAGTTTGTATGTTCTCCCCGTGCGTGATGGGTTTCCTTCAGATACCCCTGTTTCCTCCCACAGTCTAAAGACAGGCAGATTAGACTAACAGGCGTTCCAAGTTCCCTGAGTGTGTACTTGTGTGCCTTGCAATGGACTTGTTATAGTCTCCAGGCCTCACATGACCCTAATAAATGCTGAAATGCTTAACAGTCTGCCAAATGCCTAGATGCAGTTTATTATTATTATTTTATTACTCCTCCATACTCCAGTCCAGCAGGTGGCGGTATTGCACAAACTCAAACGAAGAATAAGAATAAATGATAACCTAGTCAAACAAGAGTAACATTTGATCTACTTTAAAGTTATCTAAGTGTAAAAACGTGACTCAATAATAAATGAAAAACTGAACAGCGATTCGATGATTGCGTAATCGATTTAATGACCACCGTCTAGGTGTCAGCACTGAGGGATCTACTGTACTGTAGGAGTTGGGAGTTCTCAGCGATGCGTTTATTTGTTTCTTGACTACTAAGAAACACTAATAACCTCTCACCTCCAGACAGCAATTAAATTAAATCGAACGGGAGACGCTTCTGCTTCCTGAAAGGTTGTTTGGTTGAGAAACTCAGACGAGGTGCAATTAAAGAAATAACAGGATCCCAGATGTGTTTTTTTTTTTCACTCAGTAATAAGGTTTCTGAATGAAAACTCTGTCTTGTTTTGCAATCTGTTTCAGTATGCTGAAGATCATTTTGATACACAACATCATAAGCAGTGTTTTGCGAATTCCTCACGTAGCTCTCGCCGACTTCACGAATATCAACATAATGTTTACTCGGAAGCTCGTTAGGAAGCTCACGAGATGCACTGAGACGCACGAGGATGATGGTCGTATACGAACCTGGGCATTGCATAGCACGTCGCTCTAACCTAAGAGTGAACCTCACACGGTCACCCGAGATGGTCACGGTCATTGTTTATTTATAAACGTCACCGAGACGAGAGCGTACACGAGACGTGCCGTATGTTACTGAGCTCCGTATGGGGTGTACATTATAGGTTTAGCACTGCAATTCAAAAACACATCACAGTGACAAAATGATAACACGGTGTCAAAAAAAAAAACTCTAACCACTAACGCTTCGGATCGATGCCGAGCAGGCGTAAAGATTCGACAGATCCAGCGTTCGAAATTGCACAAAATCACGACTAACCACGACTTTCACTCCACGTCCAGCACCCGCTCTTTAAAAATAGCACTTATTGAGTGACACACACGCACACACACATCCAGCGTGGTATCTTTATTCCTTTTCTTTTTTTTTTACGCTTAAGAGCACTTGACCTGCTGGCGCTGGCTCAGGAAGCAACACGGCTTTGCTTTTAGAGCCGGAGAGATCCGAGCCGCGTGACTTTCCGTCTTCTGCTCTTTATACCGCGAAGGCTTTGCGACCTGCGGTGTCTCTTCCTCCTCCTCCTCCTCCTCCTGAGGAAGAGCGTCCCAGAGCAGATGATGGAGCTGCAGAGAAAGCGTTAAACCCCAGGCTCAGAGAAGAGCCGGAGCTTCAGCTGGATTTAACATTTCCCTCCGTTTAACCGTCAAACATTTACAATCGAAACTTTCAGCATCGTGGTTTATGTCATTTTGATCAGCATGGATTAAAGTATACAAGCGCTCGCAGATATATCTATTTTTTTCCATAAATATGTCTTGGAAAGACTTTTGCATCTATACATCGACATCTATAATAAACATCACTGAAGAATATTGACACTATTTTACATGCTCGTATGCTATTTCATTTATTTTAATTATCATTAGTGGTACTTGTGAAGCAAAGCATAACTTGTATTACCTTTCCGACTTATTAGTCTTTTTTATCATTCTTTTTCCATGCTGTTGGTAGTAGACCCTTGAAAGAGGTGTCAAATCGTGCAGCTTATTGGGGATAGGGGTGCTATGACTTTTCTAAGGGGTGAGGGGTAAATTGTCGCACAAAAAATCCCAGCGACTTAACATTGAGACCAAGCACTAAGCAAGAATTTTGTAGAAATATAAAATTGACCACATTTGAAGAGGCTTGCAAGCTGTGTGAGAACATTGAGGTTAACTTAGGCTTCCCACTTTTCTTGTTACGACTGGTCACAAGAATTTAGTCTGTGACTGGTTAGATGTTTTACTGCATGTGGAGCCAATCAGAGCTCTTTCCTCAGCCAGAGTCCCAGTAAGTAAAAGTAGACACCAGTGCGAGAGAGATGTTTTTGCAGAATTTACCGAAGTGGAATGAAAGCAAAAGTTGCACCGAAGAAACTTAAATGTTACCCCTTCTATCACTGCTCTTACTCTGACTTTAAATTTATTACGATTGTTTGCATAAACTTTTGCTAGCAGGTGTAGCTCAGAGGTTAAGCTGCATTGGACTACAGCTCGGAAAGACCCAGGTTTAAACCCCACGACCACCAAGTTGTGCCTGTTGGGCCCTTGAGCAAGGCACTTAAGTCTCAAGTGCTCAGATGTATAATGAGATAAAAATGTAAGTTGCTCTGGATAAGGGTGTCCCCTAAATGTCTAAATGTAAATAAAATCAATAGCGTGGTCCAGTGGTAAACACACAGTACTTTGACCGTGGTGACCAGCTTTCTAATCTCACTCAGGTTATCAGTTCGCTACTAATATTGCTTTAAAGTAGTTATTGAGATTCATACATTTTCCCACCATCATTTAAACAAGGTTGTTCCATCAGAGTCACTCTACCGCTAATATCAACATGGTCCTAACATTTCATTCCAATTAACATAACTACTATGGTCTGACAAGCAAAAATCAAGAAATGTGCTGCTATACAGTGGATGGTAAAATACGTATAGAGGATCTTCTGTAAAAAGTTAACAATGCAGCTAGAACCTGAAATGATCTAGCTCACAAGCTACTGAAACCTAGCGAACTACCAAAACTCAAACAGCTAGGATTCTCAAGGGCCAGAAGTATTGGAACATTATTCGAAAAAAAGGTTTAAACTGTGTTAAACTGGATTAAACACAGAGGATTGATATCCAAGGGCGTCGCGACCTTGCATGAGGATGCACGTCCGCACACTTCGGTCCACACTGTTGACACTCTGCTAAAGCATCTAAACTATAGACCTGATCTCACTCCATCTGACTTGGTCACCTGTTCGGTCCTGTTCACTTCTGATGAAGAAGCGAAGACAGCGGTGCATTTACATTTCCGCATTTGGTGGACGCCCTTATCCAGAGCGACTTATGTTTTTACCTTATTATACATCTGAGCAGTTAAGGGTTAAGGGCGTCGCTCAACGGCCCAACAGGGGCAACTTGGCGTCGTGGGATTTGAACGTGGGACCTTCAGAACCGTAGTCCAATGCCTTACCCAATGATTTATTTCTCATGTTGTCTTCATATGAAGTTTTTCCTTTCTGCCCTGGCGTCTCCGTCTCCAATGGATTAAAGGTCACGGATCCAAGCGTACGTCCAGATTTCTATAAAATGCTAACTAACACTGTCTGGCTTTGTTTGGTTATCCTGTGTCATGTGTGAATGTGCAAAGTGAACCAAACAATCCATAACCGTTCATTAATCATTAGCTGCGCGTGTGACGTTTTTTTAGGTTGAAGCTGTATCTGCGTAGAAACAATAGCATTAAGTTGGGATTGATGACCCAGACCTCCACACGGCCCTGGAGACTCGGTGGCTGACGGGAGGCTGTCCGGCTACTTGATAAATGCTTCCTGTCCCGCTGCCAAGAGGAACCGACTCGTTCCAAATCAATCGAACCTTGTTATTCGACAATTACCAAGCCCCCCTTTTTTTGTTGTTGTTGCTGCAGCACACAGAAGAAGAAGGTCAGCGGGATACAGGGTTGTAAATAACGCCCAGCGCTGCTTATTATCGCATACTAAATTCCTGACACCTCCATTTTTCCGGTGTTTACCGCTCAATGAGAGGGCGTACGTTACCGGACTCAATGGCCGAGATCCTGGGAGCGATAAAAAATAATCTCACATGATTGACAGTTTTGAAGCATCCGATAAGAATCGCTATAGAGCGCAGTTTCGGAGCTTTTCGGGTACACGACTGATCCGGTGTAATTAAAAGATTATTCGAGTCACAATAGATTAATAATAAACATTTCGATTCCTTTTAATATTCCCCCGCATGCCACTTGCTGTAGAACATCCTGCAATTAAGAGATTAAATGCGATAGCGGTTAGTCACGGTGCTTAACAGATGCTTAAATCAAAAAGGGGGGAAAGAGAAAAGGAAAAAGAGAAAACAAGAAGAGACAGAGAATGTCTGAGGATGGATTGAGCTCTCGAGTCAGCGTGGCACCTCGGGGACGTGCCAGTCCTTCATGCCAAAGGGCAGCATCGATGCTGTCACATCACAGCATCACGCCATGACAGAGCGCCGTTACCATGGCGAGCTCTCCTCCGAGTGGACCCTGACATTCACTTCAGACAACAAGCGAGGGAGGGAAGGGTTGGACGAAGAAAAGGGGAGAAAGAGACAAAGAGTGAGAGACTGAACACACACACACACACACACGCACACAGCCGCAGAGGTTTATGGGTAGAGGCGCCCTCTGCGGCTAATGTAGCCCTCATTAGGTGTGTCGAGAGCCGGTCCCTCCAGGCCACTGTGCTCTGACACCGCAGAGTAACAAGTACATGCTTTTAGCTCCTATTTACAGACGACTTTCCATCATATGCTAAGGTTACATCATCACAAATATGTCAAGCTAACCTCCTGAAAACCTCCCACTGAACACGGATTGTCGAGCATCCTTATTTCTTTGCTACTTTTTTTAGGAGGTTGAATTGGTTACCATGACGGTGCTGAGTCACAGCTAGCGTGACAGATTTGTTGCAGCGTCAAGCCTTGAACTCCTGAATGCTCCCATGACATGATTAAAGGCTCTTTTAATCAACGTGCTTGATCAAAAGATTTTTTTTAATGATCTTAAAAAGGAAAAGGTGTTTAAAAGAAGCCCTGTATAGTAATATGTGTGTCTGAGTGTGCGTCTGAGTGTGCGTCCCACTGAGAGCAAACAGGGAAAGTGTACACTCGACTGGACATGGAAATTACCCCCATCCTGGTGAAACAATGCATCCGGGGGCGGGGGGGGGGGGGGGGGGGGGGTTCGCAGCTGAGAATGCACCAAATTACACACCAAACATCACATCGAAAACTATAAAAGTAACAAGCAACACCGTGAAATGGCTAATCGTTTTAATAGCGCGCTCAACAATTAACAATTAGCGATAATGGCAAACATCTAAAAATACGCCGCTAGAAACTCCTGATAACACTAAGGACGAGTGACACTAGGGAGGGAGCAGCTGGGTAGATGCTTCAGGGCACCACCTGGAGGATTATGGAGAACCGGTGCAATTCTACCACCTGAAATGCTAATATACCGTATATAAATTAAAAAATAATTGTTAGAATATAGTTGCAAGCAGCGATGATCGGGCCCAAGCACCTGCGCCATTGAAATAGGGGGAATTATATGTTCAGACCTCCAAAAAAAGCCCCAGACAATGTCCTCAATATAATGTCATTCAGGAAGTTATCAGACACTTTTTGACATAGGTTTAGAGTGTCTTCATGGCTGAACTGTTTAAGATATCAAAAATCCCTTCGTAATTTTGCATCCTCAGTGTGTTGAGATCTCATCGGCTCGGCTTGGTGGTGATCGGCTAGGGGGAGTATGTACATTAAATTCCATTCCATTCCAAAATAACTGATGTCCTGTTGAGTAGAGCCCATGACATGCACGGTAAAAGTTGTTCAGCTCATGAGTTCTAAAAGTGTACCGGTTTTCGTTTGTATCACGGTCATAGATTCCAACCTGTGTGCTGATTTTCATGACTTTTTGAGCATGTTAAGACAAAAAAATCCTTACAAGCTAGTTAGCTTTGTAGCCCATGAACTGAACGACACGCACAGGTTCTAACTTGAAAATACAGAAAACATCCAACACTGGTCAATAAATGCCAATAATAACTGATTAACAAATAAAACAGCAAATAATGTGCAACACCCCAGATCAATACATCATCAGTGCTTAGGCAAATCAAACATCATTCCAAAACATCAAACAATTAACACTGAATAATTATTAGCCAAACCATCTACAGGGTAAACATCCCAAAACAATACATATACAGCGGTGCCATGGCATATGTACTTAATCTGTCACAGGGGTGAGTTCTTAAGGTGAAATTTCGTATTGCAAAACGCATTGTCCTATAGGAAATAATGTAAATGCAGACAATCCGTTCCAGCCACGCAGAAATATTACCAATTCCCAACATAATGATCATATTTTTGCATACAACAACAATTAAAACATTAAGAAAAGATATGTAAATGAAGTAAAATGTGAAATAAATAGCCATCAGCACCTTTTCTTCTTGCTAACATTCTTTGGACCCATGGTGCTCTGTCTTCACTAAATCTTGCATAAAATGGAAAAAAAATATGAAACACTTTTCACTGACGCAAACAAGTTTTGAACGGCTCCCAGACATACACACGACTTAGACGGCATTTGATTCGGCTCAGTTGCTCAAATGTCGAAAATGCTCTGTATGCCGAGGTTTATTTCTTACAAAATGTAAATTTTTAAGGGGAAAATTCATAAAGGAGGGCATTCGTATGCTGAGGTTCGACTGTACTTATAATGTACCTACTGAATACTGGACATACTACATACTGTATACCACTTCAGTATACACATCAACTTCTGGTTATATATGTTTATCAGTACAGTTGCATCCCGACATGCCTTTATATCATTCAGTGGTTTTCAATAATGTGTACATTGTTAGTAATTACAGAAAAAGTGTTTGTGTTTATCGAATCCTGAGTAATCCTGTCCTTTTGTAAGCTACCTGACTGCAACACTGCAACCGTCATGCCAGCTGTTATCAAGTCGCAGCGCTCTAAACCATGCCTTCCTGCCCTCTTAATCCCAACATTTGTATCCATATTGATTATTTGATAATACGCAAGTGAAGCTAAAGTGAAGCTACAGCATCATAATATCCCTATTCATTCATCATATCACTATAAATCTATCCTGCGCCCGCTCTTCCGGCTGAGTGCTGAACAGGCTGAATGGATGAGAGCTGCTTGGGATGCACCACACACACACACACACACACACACACACACACACACAAACACACATGCACACAAAAGCAGAAAAGCAAAAAAAAGTCACGAAAAAAAAAAAACATTCACAGTTGCTCGGATTTGTAAATACGCAATCCGCTGAAGGGTTGATTGATTTCATTCAGATCTTTGACGAATGCGCGAAACTTTACTTTACACCACGATTCAGACCGACTCATAGATTTGGTGGCGGTTTCGTGATTTTTAACTCTAAACTAAGGGAACTGATCTCAGCTGAAGCAGGTAGAAGGAAGAGAACAATCAATAAATCATCAAGGCCAGTTTCCCATTGTGCTGGATTTCAAACAAGAATTTTCACTAATAATTTACTTGTGTCCTGGATATCAGGTTCCACTCTGGCTCCGCCCCCTCATCTTGAAAAGAAGTAGAAAAAGTACACAAATCCAGTACCAGGTAAAATATGATTCAAGTACAAGTAAAAATCCAACATTTCCAGTGTAACATTTTACCAGTCACATATCCCGAAGGCACCTTGGCTTAGTGGTTAGCACTGTCGCCTTGGACCTCAAGGGTCCGGGTTTGATTCCATTTGTATGGAGGTTCCATGTCCTCCTCGGGCTTGGTGGGTTTCCTCCAAGTTTTTTGGTTTCCTTTCACAGTTTTAAGATATGCAGATTAGGTTCATTTCTCAATTGCCCGTAGTGTGTGAATGTTGACCAGACAACCTACCACGATCGTAAAAATGGGAATAAATATAATGGCCATGATCATTGGCCTCCACGGTCCCTAGTTGAACTACAAAGGTTCCTAGATGGGTGAATCGATTTACGTTTCTACTTGAGTAAAAAGTTCTTCCTCGTCCTCAGCGGTTGGAATTCAGCAGGTTGATATAATAAAGCTGATATTTCACTCTAGCCTTACTTAAAAAATTATAATAATAAAAACATCACATGATTCCTTCCCTGATTGTGTCTTGTCTAGAACCTTTCATCTGCTTTTTATCCGGCACTTCCACACACTCTATCTTTTCTACGCTCCTTTTCAGTACTGCTCTGAGTAAAAAGTTTCATCACTGCCACCTATACAAGTACTGACCTTCAAATTTACCGGAAAATTAAAAGTTTTTTTGCCTGTGTTTGTGGTTTTGGGGATCCTGCTATTGGTGAGTTGCCACACCCGATACTACCCAGCCACTAGATGTAGTGCCGGTCCCAAGCCCAGATAAAATGGGAGGGTTGCGTCAGGAAAGGCATCCGGCATAAAACCTGTGCCAAGTCGTGTGCAGTTCGGATGGTCCGCTGTGGAGACCCTTTGACCGGACCATCTGAAACAAGCATTAGTATTGAGCTTGTATTAGCAAACAGTAGCCTTTACGTCATAGTAAAGGTCCCTCTCTCACTCTCGCTTCGCTTCTTGACTGTAGCACGTCTACAACTGCCTCCGCTTCAGATTTCAAACACCTGCTACATGATTAGGCATTTCATGGAGGGAAAGCTAACCATGCAAATACGCAGACATGTAGTGATATAGAAAGTACAGATATTTGTTGCAGGATGTTATAGAGTAAAAGTAAAAAGTATCCACAAGTATAAAACAAATAAAGTAAAATACACATACGTGAAATACGCACTTAAGTATAGTGACGAAGTAAATGTACTTAGTTTCCTTCGACCTCTGCTCTTAATGCTGTCAAGTCCTGTTATTGGAAAAGAATTAACTTCCGGTAGGTGACATTAATTCATTCATTTTCCAGACTGCTAATTATGTATAGGGTTATGAGGAGAAGAGCTCAGAGGTGGGGTACACCCTGGAAGGATTGCCAACCTATTGCAGGGCAAAGAAAAGCACACTTACTCATACACTGTGGGAACTCTGGAAACACCAGTCAGCATGCAGTGCATGTCTTTAAGAGGAAACCCTCCACCCAACCATGGCTAACAGTAACTCTTTAAACATGCCATCCCTAAAATTCAGGCTGATTGATCCATGAGAACAGGGGGACACAGAGGAGTTTACCCCGTGTAAAGGACAAATGTATGGTTACTTCAGTGTATAAGATACAGCATAACCCACAGTATACGCAATAACCCAGCTGGGTTCTACAGTCCTGCCGTTTTATAGATCAATCAAAGCTTTAAGAACAAGTTTTTACTACAGTAGCTAGAAGGAAACTCGTTTGAAACAAGGTCACGGCTAAAATATGTTTTAAAGTAAAGAATACTTAGGAACATTTTAAACTGTAATGAACCTAAAGACTGTGACTTTATAACTGCATGCTGAGTATTTACCTGAATCGCCTATAAAAAACGTTCATGCTCTTTTGTTGAATGGGCACCCAAAATAAAACTGAATCCCAAATCTCTATCAGGGGCACTACTTGGTGTGTGGAACAAGGGAGTGTACTCCCTACATAGCACACCAGCTTTCCATTTAATGCCATTTAAGATTCAACCCCAGAACAGTTAATTAGCTATTACAGTGAAACCTCGGATTGTGAGTAACGTGGTTTGCGAGTGTTCTGCAAGACAAGCAAAGATTTTAAATAAACTCTGACTTGGAAAACGAAAAAATCTTGGTTTACAAGTACCGAGGATCATGTATCACACATGCGTTTCTTGTTTTGACGCAGAGCGTCACGTGATCACATCTTAGCCAACGTTTTTTCTCTCTCCTGTGCTGTGTAATTGTGGGTAATCGTCTCCCCTGCTGGGTCCTAATGCTCGTCTCTTACTGGTATAATCAACATCCGTGCACATGTGTACTGTTTACTATTACACTGTACGCACATGTAAAGCAAAATAGAAGGTTTAAAATCCAATTTCTCCCTCAGCCTGTCGTTATGTGTGTGCGCACACGTAATTTGACACCGTGCTGGTTCACACACACAGTCTTGAAATTTCCTTTTGTGTGTGTGTGTGTGTGTGTGTGTTTTAAAACCGGTAAGGTGTCAAATTATGCGCGCGCACACATAACGACAGGCCCAAACACACACACAGATAAACGGAAACACTTATCTGTCGAGATTTATTTTTACCTTTTTTTTTAAAAGGTAAAGTGCAGGTTAACTATTATTTTTACTTTATATTTTGTATTAATTATTTTTATGTATTTAATATTTTTGGGGTGTGGAACGAATAATTTGAGTTTCCATAATTTCTTATGGGAAAATAATATCTGGTTTACGAGTGTTTTGAAATACGAGCCCAGGAATGAATCATGCTCATAATCTGAGGTTTCACTGTAATTAGAAAGCGTGAAATGTCATTATAAGTTAACGTCACCTGCCAATCATTCTACAAACGTCAAAGCAGTGTGTTCCATAGTGTCATCTCATTTGCAACAAAAGCACTGAATGAGCTAATGCTAACATTAATGCTACCAAATGCCACCAAATCCATGAGTTATCACAAATCTGTACACCGTTCGATATAAATAGGTTACAATAACAAATAAAACTTATATCCTTAAAAATGTTTGTCCTTAATATGTCCTCCATCGCTCTTCACACACTTGTTTCTCTTTCGAACAAGTCCACCTTGACATACTGCGTATGAAAAGAATCAGCAGAACAGAAGCTGCCGATCGCTCGGTTACTTTTTTATCTGTGTGACTAAGTATCAGGTACTCCGGTACATCAGGTATCGTTCAGTTATTATTTTGGATACGAAATTCACCTCAAACATAATTATCAACAAAACTACACGATACACTAATGTCGGTTAACGGTACACTGTGGTAGTCATGTGACTGCAAAAGGTCAATATACGTATATAGTAGTTCTATTAATTTGCTCCTGCATTCTCACCTATAAATAATAAACAGCATTTTAAATCGCTACTGTATACTCCGGATATTCATTTTCTTTAATTTTACATTTTAAGCTTTGCTTTGGCCACGCCCACTGTCTATTCTTTTTACCTGTCTATATTTACCTACTGTTAAGAAACATTTTTCAACTATTTCAGCTTGTCATTTTTATTCCGTCTAGACTGTTTCTTATTTCTAAATTCGGCACAATATGGATCCTCTGAACCTACGCTTCGGCCGCACATAAAAACTAAAAAATAAAAACTAAATGAAACCTTGTGTCTACACAGCAGTTCCACTTTCTCCATAGAGGTACTAAAATAAACATTCTGCTGTTTTTGGTTCTGGAAGCATTTTTTACACACCAAATAAATCGTGACATTCCGAACGCGCGTCACTTTACACAAACGCTTTGCGATTTAGGAAGGACTTCCAGAAGGAAACTTTGTCCCTGGATTTCTGTCCAGGAGCAGACATGAGACAACCTGAGTGCTTTGATTAGATGTGGACCATAATGATGAAGATGATGATTGGGTAATGACTGCCAAAGCATTCTCAATGCTCATACGGTGTACACGTGAAACACATACTTGAAACGGATATTTGAACTTGACCGAATTTCTCGTCAAGGTTAGACTTATGACGCTGATGATGATGGCAAAGGTACAACAACTGGCATCACATCAATTCTGGTAGCTTGAATAACATTACTATATACATGTATAAAAGCTAATTCTGTAAAGTTCCCATTGAGTTTCCTGTTGAAAACAGATAAACGGATCTCTATTTTACAATAAAAGAAAATCAAATACATAATGCAAACAAGTCTGATTGGCCGAGCTAGAACAGATATTAGAACTGGAGATTCAACAATATTTATTACATTTAAAAATGGGGTACAAACTTTTGAACTGATTATTTTTCTAGACTTTTTGTATTAATACCGTTACATTTACTATTTGACGAATTTTAGTACTTTTTTTCTTAGACCTCTAACACACTACTCTAGTCTTGGTTAAAATACGAGGGGCGTTCATGTCAAACTGGGACTTGTGATGAAATTTCAGCTGAATGAAGGCGTAAGAATGATTGACATTTAAAGAAGACTTCAAGCACAGTACAGTGATGAGGCTCTTAGCCGCAGTGAAACATTTAAATGGTGCAGACAGTTTAGTACTGTCCTGACCTCACTCCAAGCTATTTCCACATGTTTGAGTTCCTGGGAGGACGGAGTTTTAGACGCGAATCAGACAGGCTGTCTGATCATGTCTCCGGCGTACTGAGAAAACTTTCTACCTTGATGGTGTCCAAGCACTGGTGAAACACTGGGATAAGGGCATTAGTGTAGCAGGGGATTATATTAAAAGTCCCGGTTTGACTTGAACACCCCACATACTAACAATGCAGGTTGCAGGACTGTGTTAGCAAAACAGGCATCGCAAATTATAAATAAAAACCTGGATTTAAAAGCAGAGGAAAGCATCTAAACGTCTTACAGATTAGCATGAAATGTTCGTAATGCAGCATATAACTTAAATCAGAGGAGAGAGACAGCTTGAGTTTAAGATGCATTCACTTTCTCAACAACAGCTTACCATATGGTCTGTGTTACGGATTTAACAAGCTTTAAATAACACTGTATAACAACGATTGAAGAGATATCTTGTTTACTGTTTTGCGCTCTGAGCGGACATGACATCATACATTTTTTATGCTAAATTCATGCTAAATTAAACGAGACTTCCCTCCTGTCTGACTAGTCGAGGACACAATTACTTTGTTTTTAAATGTAAATTCTACATAACAAGCCTTTGATGAGCTCAGTCGAAGTTTTGCATATTCTATGAAGTTGCAGAACAAAAAGAAAAAGTAAAATGGGTCTCAGTTTTTTTGGGGTCAGACTTCTCCCGGGACGAGGCGCCAGACGCCGCGATTAGTTTTTTTAAAAAATTATTATTATTTTTTTTTTTTTTTACAGACCAACTTGGATAACATTCCTAACCATCATCAATACACGCCTTTCGTTTTCAGCACACAGAAACCTAATGGAGCCTGAAATTAACTTCCATTGTCTGTGGAGTGTTTGGAGACGAGGAAGAACCCGAGTGCCGATGCTCTCGCGCTGAAAGGGTTTCTCTCTCTCTCTCTGCTCAGGTTTTTATGCTACGCAGAGTAATACTTTGAAAACACACTGATGAAACATGCGAGTGTGTGATAGTCAGGTCTGCAAACACACTGACTCACGCAGCAGCAGCAGCAGCAGCGATTACGGCTGCTCCACCTGTTCACACGCGCTGCTGTTCGAGGCGAATGTCAAACACCATCCTAGTTCTTACGACAAAGTGACTCGAACTCTCTCTCAGGCCTAAAGCTGAGCTAAGAACCCTTTGAGACCGGGTTCACTCTGAAGTCTGGCTTTGTTTACACGGATCTAAAATCAAATGCACGCCGGTCCAGGAGCGATGATGAAACCTCTACTGTAGCTGACGTCTTTGAATAGTGACTCACATCTTCTGAAGGAAAAAATCTATATAGAACATGAATAAATACGATAAGATAACACACTCTGCCTGTCGCTCCATTGACGCTACGTTAAAGCATTCACGAGATTTAAGAAAAGACATCTGGGATTTTTTTGTTCTTTTTGCCGCCTCTTAATCTTTGTCATATTTTGCAAATTTTCTACTACTTCTGTCAGCAATAGATGTCTGTATAACTCTTATACTGAGAACATCTTCATCTGTGTTTCACTAGCGCAGTGTAACTCCTGCAACAGGTTATGAATAAAACTGTGAAATAAGCAACCAACCAACGTGTCCTGTAATTATCTTGTAATCCTGATATTTTCTTCCTCCGTTTAAAAAAAAAATTATAATTGCGAAAGCAAATGAAAAGATCCGTGGGAAGGCGTCTGCGATGAACCAGAGCGGATGCGAAGGCGGCTTGATTTGATGTCTTATTTAAACTGGCTTGACGGGAAAACCACTCAGTGTAAATAAGTCACTCGTTAAAGGAGTATCTTTTGCTTGTTCGAGGGCCACCGTTGTCAAGGTTTCCAATCAGATTTCCAGATGCTTTTTTACCGCCATTGAAATGGGTTTAAACTAATGCTGTCAATCGATTGAAATTTTTTTATCTAGTTAATCACAGTCAGGCTGTGATCAATCTCGATTAATCACAATTAATCGCAATTAGTCCTGATTAATCACAGTTAATCGCAGTTTTATTAGATCTCAAACATTAACATTAAACAAATGTTGAATTAAAATCTCTCGAATGGGACCGGTGCTGCATACTGTACAGTGGCTGGGCATTAGATGACGGGTCTCGAACCCGGATCCTCAGATGCAAAAACCAACAATCTTGAGCCTTAGCCACCTGAGCCACCACTCACAACTCAGCTTACATTTAACATATATTTTTATAAAAAAAATAGCTTCCTTGAAGGTAGCTCGAGCACACAACTTTGGTTTCATCCAAACTTTCATCTAGAATTTTTTTAATAATCAAACTTGTCGTTCGGCACACCTGGTGATATTTTCTCAGTCATCGTATTATTATCCGCGTGAAACGTCACATTATCACACACTGGAGAACCGCGCTGCTACTATCGGATACAATTAGGGTCAAACTTGGTAATATGATTAATTTGCTTAAAAAAAATAGTAGTGTGTTAAAATTTCTAAGGTCAATCACATGCGTTAACGCGTTAATATTGACAACCCGAGTTTAAACCGAATGTACGAAGTAGAAGTTTTAGCTTCTAGGTTTAAGTCCGGGTTTCTGGGAGTCTAATCTACAACACAAATCCAGTATACAAGGTTTGATCCTGAGCTCAGGATACTTTCTGTAAAGGGTTTTATCCTGGGTATCCAGTTTCCTCCCGCTGCACCAAAACATGCCATCACAGCCCTGTCCAGGTTAAAATGGTTCCTGAGGATGAATGAATGATTCAGTGAAGGGACACTTCTGGTAGAATTAGCATGATACGAGGCAAACGTCTTGGTGACATGGCCATGGAGATCAGGGCTTCCAGTGACTACCTGGACATTCACGTGGCCATCTAAAATCTTCATTGTCTTCATGATTGTTTTTTAGCTTGTTCACAATTATTAGTCCATTTATTAAATCCAAATTAGAATAAATTTTAGTAGTTTGGGTTTCCTTTTTTCTGATTGTTAAAGAGTCCGATCAGAAATTGGAACTTTTACAGAACCAGACGACCAGAGCCCAGACCAGGCGACCCCCTTTTAACCAGATGACCTCCCAGTGTAACCGCACCAAAGAAGAAAACACATCAAGGGCTGACTTGAAAAGAATACACACTACATACGTGAAATCCTTCTTAACCTCTGGATGTTATCATCTCTGTTAGAACATCAAAACCCACTGAAGAGCATCTTCAAGCTTATAATTCATTTGACTCATCCTTCATTGTATTTCGGCATCGCCACGCCACTTTGAGCCAGACCGCCTGCTGTTCATGGTTCCAGCTCAACCCATTTCTTTTGCTCTCACTCAACACTCCCCGCTATCCATCTCGGCGGTCACATCACAGCGGTGTCCTCATGATGTCACATCTCCATCGCCTCCAGATATTCTTCCTCCTGACAGCTTTTTTACAGTATCTCAGTAACTCATCCTTCAGGGTATGCACGCCCATTCATATCATCGTCCCCTGAACATCCCCTACTAGGAACCCAGCTCAAATTCCAAGACACACCACATGGAAAGTAACGCATCAGCAGAATTTTATATTTAGCCTAGATTGCAGCAGAAAATTCCCACTCATATCTTTCCTGCTCTGGCAAAGTGGTAACACATTGCTTTTAAAAAGAAGCATTTCACATTCTCCTCAAGAGGTTTTCACAAGATATTTATAGGAGCAGCAGACGTACTTATTTTTTCCCAAAATTTACTTTAACAGCAGAAGTGGCTGAAAATCTGAAGTTCACAAAGGATTCATGGATGCTTCACGCATCACTAAAGCTCTTCATGCAACTTAGTACCGGCTCAACACATGCACAGTTAGTTCAATTCCAATTAACACCCCGCCGGGTTCACCTTGTGTAGTGGTGGAGTTTTTAGGCGAGCAAAAGAAGTACTTTAATTATTCTAGCGAGATACAAAAGGCGTCATTACCGTTAGAGCTTTGGTACACCATGATCTCATTAACAACAGGATTGGCTTATTTTCTTTCCAGTTCGCCGAGTTTAAAGTGCGTGGGTTCAACAGTTCAACAGATAGAAAATTCCCTGAGGAGAAGCAAAGTTAAAAAGCAGGGATTCTCAACACCAGTCCTGGGTTAGGTTATTATCAGAAGTTCATTATCAAGTTCTTCTATCGAGTCCAGATCAAATGCATGAATGAACTGAATGAGATTGTGGTTCCGACAGAACAGAAGACAAAAATTCAGCCTTGAAAAGGAAAATGCAGTTGAAAGTGTAAAAATGCGGCGTTCGTATGAAAGCTCAAAGAGCTGTAAGGAAGTGAAACATCTAGCTCTGCGAAAGAATTAAGCACACTGTATAGAGATAACTATTAAGAGTTTGAGCGAATAATGGGGCCTTTATATATCTCGGTACTCAGGATGTAAATCCACTATACATGAGATCAGGGGTCACTCATGATGCAGGTAGGATGTTTCTTGTAAACATAAACGATCCAGCTTTGTGTAAGTCTACTGCATAATTTTTACACACAACTCTAGTTTAAAATTATGAAGTTTGATTAACACACAAGGATTTGCAAAGCAAGTTAACTGACCAAAAAATGACCAATTTTGCTCTTGCTCTTTTTATATGTAAATGAGAAACTACTGATGCATTTCTACAATAGTGTGATAAAGTGTGATGGCTCCACAACAGCAGAGGGCGCTGTGACAGCAACTGTCACATTTGCACATTCATATAATCAATAACATCAACTTCAATTGCGTTTAAGCTACTTTAAAACAGTTTATCGGTACCTCGGTCAGACAGATATGCAGAAAATGTCGTTTCTTTATGGAGTTCAGGCACTTCTGTAGTTTTTTGTCCATTTTAAAGCATGTACTTAGTTCTTCGAGTAAAAAAAAACAACTGAATTGGTTCTTCGACTTGCAGTGGAGAACATATTTAGGGAAGCATTGTAATTTAACTTGAGAATTGAGTTTGTGTACCTCTGCCACCTCTGTCTGTATGCAGTGATTACTCAGGATCAGCACAAACATAGCAGAGTTGAGCGAAAGCGATGCTGAACTAAAGATAGAGATGATAAGTTCTGAGGAGAACATTAACAAGGGTAGAAACAATTTTTTTCCTATTGGCGCTTGGTGGCTTGCCGCTCAGTAAGGTGGCCAGAATGTGGGAAATGACACAAGTCTTGGCACAGCATTGGGTACACCAGTTCCAGATGTTGGCAGGCAGCCCGAGGAGGCTCGGTTGGGGATCTTTCCTGGCATGACCTCTTCTCTTTCCCCTGAACTTGTTGTTCTCACCTGACCTTGTTGTTCTTATGTGACCTCATCTTTCTCCTGACGTTATCGCTTCCCCATCCTCATCTGACCGTCTTTGATTAATCGCTGTCCTAATTGGTTTCTCCCGGCCTTGTCTGATCTCTCATGATTTTCTTGTTCTTTGCTGACCTGGCTACTTTTTCCACTCTTTTTTGGTTTTGTGAATGTTCTCCTGGTCTGGTCATTGTCTTCGACCCTCATCATTCTGTCCTGGCCTTGTTGATCTCATCTTAGCCTAAAGTTTTCTCCTGACCTTGACATCCTTCCCTGATCTAATCATCCTTTCTTGGCTTAGTCGCTCTCTCCAAGCTTGCCAATCTCTTGTGACCTCATCACTCTTTCATGGCCTTCCTGCCCATGGCTATGACCTAGCTGTTCTTAATTCTTAATTGTAATCCTTTGCTCCACTCATCCTCACCTTTTGATCTTCTTGTTCTCTCTTGAGCCTCCTCTTCTCTGCTGAACGTAACTTTTTCTATTCTGACCTCCTCATTCTTCATGTATGGTCCCATCTTTGCCATGATCATCAGTTTCTCCTGAACTTGACTTTGGCTCTACCTCCCTTAAGATCTTGCTAATCGCTACACTCCTTGTCTGGATTTCATGTTCTCTTTTGATCTTCTTGCTTTTCTTTCATGACCTCATCAAGGTCTTGTGACCTTGCCACTCATTCTTAATCTCATCTCACTCCAGTTCAATGCTTGGTCCTGAACTTCTTGTTCTTTCCTGATGTTGTCATTGTTTTTATTCCATTGTGCCTAGGAACCTACTGCTGCAAAATGGAGACTGTGGAACTCTCTGTGGTCTCTCTCTTTGTCTTCGCCATTCTTTCTCTCTTATTTTTCATCCTTAATTTCTGTCCTGCTTTCTGTTTAAATTCTTTTTTTATCCATCTTCCTTTTGACATCCGTTTCCACACGCCTCTACCTCCTTTGTCCTTTTGTAATTTCCTCTCTCTTACCTTATAGTTAATCTCTCCATCTCCACTCCCTACTCTTATTCATCATTCTTTAACTTTCCCTGGCATACTTCTTCATTCTCCTTTATATCTTCTTCACGCTGTCCTTTACCTTCTCTCTGAACAATAGCCAATATCATATGTATACACCCGTTGACACTTTATGAAGTGATAAAGTTGTCCAACTTTATTTTAGTGTCCAAAACCAAGGACTGAGAGCGAAGGAAAACCTTCTGTCACAAATATTTTAAGAAAAGCTTCCTCAGACGTACGTAAGCACACACTGTTCTAGTGCTGGGGAGAACATATCATGCCACCAGGTATTGACTTTTTTTTTTTTCCTCCAAGAATCGGGAGCTGAGTAGTGAGTCATTCATCTTAAATAGTGTGTGTAATAAATACAGAACACCGCTCCATGTGTTTGTTCATGCACTCGAGAAGATATAATGTACAATGAAAGACTGGATGAATAAAAAAAATACACGTAGCAGTGTCCTAGGGACACGGGTCTCTAATGTTCCGTAATTTACATTCATTAAACTGTATTTGAGCGGTGATTTGAGTGGACAATTAGCGCCGTGAATCATGGGAAGCCTATTGATTCGATTCCAGCTAATTTTTGGACATTGTGATTTTCTATTCGAGTCAATAGCGCTGAGGTTTACTGACTGATTTTATTTTAGGCAGCTAGGTTTCTTACAGGTTTTGAAGCATTCAAAACTACACAAAGGGTTTAATAAACACTGAGACACTGTGTAACTTGTCTTGTTGATTGTTGCTCCAGCAGGTGGCGGTATCGCCCTAATTGCCCAAAAAGATCAAAAGAAGAAGAAGTAATACTCTTACAAAACGTGAGTATTTGTAGAAGATATAAGCGATTTCTATTTTCTGCAAAAGATGTGGAATATTTTACCGAAATTGTTTGATTGTTCAATGTTTGTGAGTTTACCTAAATCGTTTTTAAAAATGCCAATGAATTTTGAAGAAGAAACGGAACCATCGATTTATTGAATTGAATCGACGGTTCGAGAGATCGCACAGCTCTAATGACTGACTGCTCATAATATCGACAATTCTTATTATCCCTTTTGTTACACAATTTGTACGACTGATTGTAAAGTTCTCCAAAAAAATTCTGCAACCAAATTTTAGAAAAAAACTGTAAAAATCAGTCACACCTACGACTTTGCAGGCAATTATTTTCCTATATCAGCATGTCCTAGATTCTTTTATTCCACTTACACTAAAGCAGTTCATTAGTTACTTTCGTACAATCATCTTCCACTGTTTACCGCTTGATATCCGGTCATGGTTTTCTGGAGCCTATCCTGCAGGGCACAAACACTACAGAGGAAACCCACCAAGCATGGGGAGAAGATGCAAACTCCACACACACACAGACCCGAGGAGGGAATCGAACCCGGCCCCTGGAGGTGTGAGGTCACAGTGCTACCCACTACGCCACCGTGCTGCTGACCGATTACTTCTTTAGCCTGTCGTGATGCTGAGAAACCTCAAAGTGCAAACTACTCTCTCCTGAAGGCATAAAAATACAACTTTAATGCTGACACTAGTCGTTTTTTTTCTTCCCCGTGGAGCGTATGCTTTATAAGTCTGGGTAAATAAGCTGTTTCTGTAGAATCAATAATGTTATCGAAAAACTGCAGTTATAGAACATCATAGGCCCAAAAAGATTTAAGAATTCAACAGCGCTGTGATAAAATAAATTAAAAACACAGCGATGGGTTAAACAAAATATTTCCATATAATACTGCACTGTACTGTGTATTTAGGAGATTTACTCCTATTTATTCTCAGGATACCCACGGCACTACCCACACTAGTATGCAGATGTATTCTGGAATAATAATAATGGCTCCAATAAACCATCCATATCTTTCAGCCAAAGTAGATTGACACTGAGATACAACATTGGCACAGATATGACCCATCTCATGTGACCCATATGAGATTTATCCATTTTAGACTAAACAACACACTCCTTGTTTTTTTTTTTCAACTCAGCCTGAACTAACCCTTTTGACCTTAAGCTCTTGCTGCTTCTTGAGAGTTTATGTTGTTAAAAATCGCTGTCGTGTGCTGTGGTGGTGGTGATGGTGGTGTTTACGGTGGTCCACTGTGACCCAGTGTAGCAAGAGACAAACAAAAGCACGAGAGCTCTTTAATAATGCAGGAGCTACAGCCTGAACACACACACACACACACACACATGTACGTAACACTTTAAATATTCATCACCGGTAGGCATTGCTGTGGGCAGTAGGAGGACACATGATATCAACACCAAACGACTATGAAGAACTCGAAACATATCCATATGAGTGTATTTGTTAAGAGTTGTTAAGTGGAACTCTGGCATATAAGATGTCAAATTCTGGTCCAACCTTCAAGCTTTCTAAGAAGCAAAGCCCAGGGCTAATTATTCTTATAAAAAAGTCGTGATGACATTTTTCTGTAAACCAATTAAGCTCAGAATGCACACAATGGGTCGGGTCGCCGCTCTCATCCAGAAACACGACAGAAATATCAGTAAAGAATCACACCAAAGTTTATTCCAGTTTTTCTAATGATACCTTTAAGTCTCAATAAACCAAATGACCAGGTTGTACTCGTGCTCATACATAATCATGACAGTTGAATGCATCAGATTAAATGAAATGCTATGCCTCTGCCAATAAGCATTAAAACATAATGGCCTGACAGAAGATGTTAACAAGCAGGACCGGGACTCTTTTAAAAGCAAAGATGTAATCAAGATCGATATAAAGATGGCAAGTAATTTGTGGAGCTGTTCTTCAGGCCTCCAAACAAAGAACGACAAAATATCGATATAGAAAGAGACGCGGCACTACACACCGGACTTGAATCCGAGTCAGGAGATTGCAGTTGCACACATAACATTACAACACAAAGTATTATACTCAGTATTGTGTCCGTTCCCCTTTTGCCCCTCTGAAGCCTCGGGGCATGACTCCACGAGACACTTGGCCATGTGTTTTGGTGCCTGATGTTATCACCGGATTCTCTGGGTACTGTTGGATGCAGGGTGGGGCCTCCATTAGTGTGGCGTATCGTTGGGTTCATAACACGGGCTGTACGAGGACGAGCCCAATCCCTTCCCCATCCCCACTCCCCCCCACCTCAGGCATGCCTAGTGTGGATTATCGGGAGGGTTACAATCCCAACCCAAATTACGCCAATGTGCCCAAGTGCCAAGTGTCCACAGTCTCAAAGTCAATGTCAAGTCTTCAGTTGTAGGATCCTAGTTTCAAAGTTACAGAGTCTGAAATGATTTTATACCATAAAATTTAAGTCAAAGACAAAAGTGCAAGTTTATTCAAGTCCAGATTCTGAGTACCAATGCACTGTACCTGTGTCCGAATCTGCACAGCTTCCAAACCATAGGGTCAGAGTCAGGTCACCGAGGTGTCCCCAGCTGTGGAGTCGAACTCAAATTCAAGTCTCAAGATCCTCACCCTCTAAGCTGTACAAACCAAGTCAAGTGACAGTCCAAAGACCCAAACTGTAAAATTCTAGTCAAGGAAACTGACTGCCACTGCCACAGTATTAGCAAACTAGACTCCTGATTAAAAGGTTATGAGTTCATATCCCAATGCATCCAAGCTGCCACTATTCAGTCACTAATCAAGCCCTTTAACCCCCCCCCACACCTGTCAGTTTAATTGAAAGTCTCCTTAGCTATGTGTTAAGCTTAGGGTTAAACTCACTCACTCACCATCTATACCTCTTTATCCTGTATATAGGATCATGGCCTGGAGCCTATCCCAGGAGACTCTGGGTACAAGGCAGGGTACACCCTGGATGGGGTGCCAATCCGTCGCTGGGCAAACACAAATTACACACTCCATGGGCAATCTGGAAACGCCAGTTAGCCTAATCTGCATGTCTTTAGACTGTGGGAGGAAACCCACCAAGAACGGGGAAAACATGCAAACTCCATGCACCGAGGCGGGAATCAATCATGGACCCTGGAGATGCAAGGCGACATTGCTATCCACTAAGCCTCCGTGCCACCAGGGTATAACTTGAATCCCAAAAGTTTCAAAAGTGCAATGTTGACTCTTATAGACAGTACTATTTTGAGTCTTGGATAAATCATTCTGCTTGACAGCACTACCAGTTTCTTTAAAGCTGTACTACTAGCTAGAAGTGCGTGTCTAACCAGATGAATTTCAGATTAGTTGATTTGTTGATTAGTGTTTCTTGCTCAGCGTAATATCCTTTAATTGCAACCTTCACAATATTTATATTGTCCTATTAATACTACAGAGAAGACCTGAACGCAAGTCAAGTCTCATGCAAGTCAAATTGCAAGAAAATCGAGAAAAACGACAACCTTAAGAAGAGATACGTTACTAGTCTATAGTATTTAAAGCAGGACAAGACAGATTCAGGATGGACGGCCCATCATTCATTAGCTTAACACCATGAATGGCAGCACAGGGTGGTCGGAATCAAAGCTACTGGCCACAAAAAAAAATCCTCTGCACTTAAGTATGCACCGACTTCGATCACAGAAATAAAGTGTAGAGTCGAAGCCGAGCAGTAAGAGCTGAGTGTTTAAAGACATCAGTCTAGCTAATGCCTCCTTTGGGGAGGAGTTCTTCAGAGCACATGTATACATTACACACGGCACGGCGCACCCTTCCACTCGGGCCTCTCTCACTTTTCAACCTGTTTGTTTGTTAAATGAGCCATGCTTGCCATCCATAATTGTATTTTCCAACATTAATTAAAAGGCAAGTGGAAGGAGCGCAACAGTGAAATGGTGTGTGTGTGTGTGTGTGTAAGAGAGAGAGAGAGAGAGAGTAGAGCTGCATTAAGAAAAAAAGGATTGAACTCCAGGAAAGGATACAATAGCCACATCTGGTCACTCTCTGGGGCTTCCTGATTTCCTGCCTTCTAAAGCCAAATGTGCGTCTACCTTTCATACATCGGCTGAAACTAATCCACACAGCTGTACACATCAGTCTGTGTATTTTAAATATCTCCAAAGGGCTAATGCCGTACAGCTAATCAGATAAACAGAGAGTCTAAGGATCAGGCTGGTCGCTGATAAAGAGAGAATCCATGGATCATGCTGGTCGCTCATGCTGCCAAGACGGCCTCCAACCAGCTGTCGTAAATTCTCCACACCCAATTTAACTTCGTACGGAGCACCTGGTCACCGAGGAAGCCCACGGGGCAAGAGTTTGGATTTTTTTTGAAGTAGAAATGTCTATGAGAAATGACTCTTCTAACATTAAATAGTAAAGTGAAGCATCAACCCAGCGATATGATTTATGCTTGTCTGCCTTTTAAACTTCTCCGAACCAGCTCATGTTCAAGATGCATTAAAGTTATGTCATGTCCGTTACCTTCCAGCTCCTAACCCTAAGCCTTCTGTTTTGAGTACGATTACTGAACTGCCTGCTCTCAGCCCCACCCATGTCCCACTGGACGAGTCTTAATAATCTGTCCTGCCTCTGGCTCCGGTGTGTCCCTTGGGACCTGCAAGAAAGGTGGATTATAGATTTTACCTCTTTTATCACGCTAGCTTTAGACATTTTCCAGGTCGCTTGTATTTGCCTCGGTTGCATCAGCCCGAACATTTGCACTCTGGAACATGGTCATCATTCCTGGGGTTATTAAAAGAAAGGACACTGTGGTTTGTTTCTGTTTTGTCCTACACCGAAGCGTGACTCGAACAGCACCTCGAGCGTGCATTCGGATAAAACCGAAAGGTCTGCAGCATTGCAACACGAAATCCATCACGAAAGCCGAAAGAGCCAGTACGAGTGGAATTGCGTGCGGGTGCAGAGATAGAGGACGGAGTGATGAGCCAGCATGAACTGCACAGCATGAACAGCGCTCGCTGCCTTCTGTTGGACTGGTGATCTCTTTGAAACATGCGTCAACATTTCTACCGGGTGTCAGTTGAAGGGAAAAAATCCAGCTTGCATACGAATCTTTGTAATCTTTGTTGCAAAGAATTTTGTCGTGGCGAAATTCCGACTAGTCTTTTTTTTGAGGATAAATGTCTTTCATCAACATGCTGGTCACTCGAGTTTAAAGATTTCCTTCATTACATCTTACAAAGCTACATTTCACGCTAAAACTGTCATCGTCGCAGTCATGCTAACTAGCCATAACTCAGGTCAATGGCCTCATGCTGCTTCATTGCATTCTTCGAGCTGAACGCATCGATGTTTGAGATTCCAGAAATATTTTGCCCGCTGCACCAGTGCTAGCAATAATTATATCCTTCTGTGACAACGGTACAACATGAAAACACCTAGCGTCTTACATGTATAACAGCGAAGGACAACAAATTAGCCCCAGAATCGCTAAACGCATCACATGGTTCAAGGTGGAGTTCTGCATTAGAAAAGTCATAACAGCTCGCTTTTATTCTTTGATTGGATTCCTTAGGGTGGCACGGTAGCGTAGTAGTAAGCACTGTGGCCTTGTACCTCAAGGGTCGAGGTTCAATTCCCACCTCAGGATCTGTGTGCGTGGAGTTTGCATGGAGCGTTCTCCCCGTGCTTGGTGGGGTGGGTACTCCAGTTTCCTCCCACAGTCCAAAGACATGCAGTTTAGATTAATTCATGTTCTCAATGAAATAGGCTCGAGGCCCGCCAGGACCCAGTACACAGGATAAAGCGGTACAGAAGCTGAATGAATGGATTCTGTAGTACGTTTTAAAGTTGCCATTCATTTCTGAATCTCCTCGTGGCCTTCACAGATGCCAAGGCGCGGATCTCGAATTCATTTATAATATTAAAATAATCCTTAAGCATATATGAGAACAAACGTGTTAGCTCTCCTGATGCAAAGTTAAAATGGATCGCTACAGCTCTATTTACATTCCCTTACATAAAACCAGCTGCATTAGCATACATCTGCATGTGTAACTTAATATGGTAATTTAGCACGGATCGCGGCGACAGAGCGAGCACGTTATTGCCTCTTTATTCCAGAGATATGAACCTTTTACTGGAAAAGAATACCAGGAGCTATTCTCACTCCCACAGTCGCTTAAATCCTCCATTTAACCAGATCATCCTCGATTAAATGACAATATATTCCAGTGCTCTTAAGCCGTCCTATATTTAACCAATATCAGCATGCGACTCGTTGAAGTGAGAGTGCCCCGGTGCCACGATGACGCCTTTGAAGACCTCAGCGCGTCACACGGGTCGGTCAGTCGCGCTGCCAAGATGGCCCCCTCACCAGCTGCTATAAATACTCCACGCTCCGTTTAGACCGAGCACCTGGTCACCATGGAGGCCCGAAGCACCCTGGAGTTTGGTGCACGCTCATTTGCAGTGCAATCATGTAGGTCCAGCTCATTAAGAGAACCGATCAGCCAAGACCACATGCAGAGGAGCGCGGCTGCTCCACTGGCAGGCTTTAAAGAAAGCAAAAAGGGGAGAAAAAAAAAGTGTTGCCCCAGCTTTCCGTACAGCAGATTTACACCAGCAGCATGAAAGCAAGCACATGTTATACAGTACATACTGTATCTGTACGTAAGGTCCTGGTTCTTCAAGATCGCTGGTATAGATAATAACCACCGGGAGGCGATGTTAGAATACGGTGGGGCCTCATCAGTAACATTAAGGCTTTCACCATGTGACAATCTGATAGTGGTGATGACGAAGGTCTTAACAAGGTACCCAGGTAATATAACACCGCCTCCCGGTGGTTGGGAGGGGGGAATAGAACACATGCTATCACATCTATTATATACTAGCGTAAGCACACATTGTTGATGGAAAAATAGTTTGGAGAAATAGTTAGAAGGTTAAAGCTAAAGATAATATTATTATTTCATTTTATCACTCAACTTACTCACTTGACCCAGTATGTTCTAATCAAAACTTATCTCTAGTCAACATGTTGATATAATTTTTGTTCCAAGTACAAGGTTTCGTGTGATGCTGTGACAAAATCTGACTGGACAGACATACAGACATGCAGACAGAAACATTTCTGAGTTTCGGGTTCTAAGATGTATAAAACGTAAAGAGTTCTGAACAATGTACAGACAAAACCTTTTTTTTTATTTATATAAATACCAGCCACCTTGAACTCCAGTCCCTTAGGGGCTACAGTTGGTATTTCACTAACACCTTAATACACCTACTGAATTTACAGATTAGTTGAATCTGTTGAATCAGCGGTGTTTGAGAAGAAGAATGACCGACTGTATTAAAACTGCCTCTCCAGGACTGAAGTTTAAGAAGAACATCCTCCTCCTGCTTTGCTTTGAGTTTCTGTAATGCTTTACTACACCCAGGTCAATTCAGAAAAGATTTTTTTAGCTGATTAGTTAAATCCGATGTGCTGGAGCTGAGAAAACACTAAAATGGGGGACTGAAGTCCAGACGTGGAGGTCCAAATATGGATGTTTTCCATCGTATCGATCCAAATGCTTGAAAAGAAAATTGCAGCACAATAAAAATACTGTCCATACTTTATTGACTCTAGATTTCTAAACTTGAGCCATCATGTTCTTTGGTGTTGTTTAGATCAGATACACTTACCTAAATTATTTAGCTGAAAGAAGCTCATCGTCCAATGGACTAGCTTAAAGAACAAAACAGAAGGAGTCTGCTTATTCAAAGCAGATGCTTCTTGTCAGATCAGAACCTGTGGCTCTGTGGGCCAAAACCCACTGAACAAATCATAACTTCAAACTGGCTTCAAGCCACAACCTAATCGTTTACAGTTAAGTGTTAGAAAGTAAATATTGTCACCATTCGGTCATTTTAGCTGCTTATTTCACAGCAGCATTACGAGTTATACTTGAACACTCATGGTGTATACGCTCTTCCATAATACGTACATTATTCAGTAACGCTGTAATCCACCATTCCCTTACATCATCCGTCAGAATGAATGAATGGCAATGAAATTTTATGACGTCTTTGACTACAAAGATTCCTCTAAAACGAAGGTCACATGAAGCATCTGACCGAGACGTTAGACATAAAACTGAGAAATCACGGAGCAGAGTGTGAAGCCAGGGCTTTGTGGAGAAGCAAAGTAAAAGAAACAACAATAATAATGATCCTAATCCTAATCAGAACTATAGGAACCTAAAACCAGAAATGGGAATAAACTTTCCAAATCACTGATCTGATGTAATTTATAACAATTCTCATTCTCAGCCCTGAGAGACTCAGAGAAAGCACTGTCAATCAAGGGTGCTTACTAAAAGACCAGGCCACGCCCATTAGCCTTGGTCTCTAATTGGTCGGAAAAATCAGTCCATGTTTGGTATCAGTGATATTGCACGTAGTTTATATTTTGCAACGTGTGTTGTGACTCGCTGTTATTGGAAAATAATCAACAATCAGGTGGAGTAATGAGGCAAAGTCACTGTTACGTCTGTTAACATGACGATTTTCCATTTTTCTAGCCTGTCATATTAACTGAAAACTCCTCTGTGCTGAAAATCTAAACAAAAACTTACAACAAAGTTAAAGCTTTATCTCTGACACTAGATACTCCTTCCATAAATGTTACAGATCCCACATTTTACTACTTCTTTTAAGACAGATCTCATACCTGTTCCATTGGAATAACCTCCTCAGTGAATGCACTTTTAAAAAAAAATTCAAACTCCCTCTGTTTCACTCCTCTTTCAAGTGCGCCGTTTCTGTGTCTATTCAAATTAGCTACTCCTGAGCCACGCCCCTCTCCAGAACAGCAGAGCTGAGCAACAAGCTGGAGTAGGAGCTTTTCTTATATGAGGTCACATTAGCAGGAAATCTACACACAGTGGAGACCCATCTGGATATCTAAACGAAAAGGTAAAATTATGCATAATTAGGCCCCTTTAAAATCATATCAAAGACCACACAAGTGTTTAACGTGCTTCCCCGTATCAGTTCCAATGTGAATGGGTTGTTTCTATAGAAACGATGACGTATTACAATGAGGGCTTTGATATAAACGTGTAATTCGTAGCTGTGCTACTGGAAGGGGTGCCGTGAAAGAAAATTAATCAACACCTTCTAATCAATCGGCGTTGAGAATTCATTTACAAAATGACTAAAACCTGGAAAAAGTCCAGATGTTCACATATTGAGATTTTCTCTAACCCACTCTAACCCACATACACACTCTAATTTAAAGAATAGCGCTAAGCTAATTAGACAAAAAATTATCTACAGTACTTTTGGATCGAGGATGCAATTAAAATATCATAATGTGCCCTACCTGCACCAAGCGCATGAAAAAAACAGCCCTCGATACTGTGTGATCTCATTGGTGTCTTTAGCGTTAGCATTTAATAATATGTCTCATTCCTAGGCTCGTGAACACCTTGACAATCCTCCACCGAGAACACATTGAGATGCTCTTTACAAGCCTTAACACGTGATATGAAAAAATGGCATGAGATATTGAGCCACACACACACACGCACACACACACACACACACACACACAGAGTGGTAATCACTGCTGAAATTGTCATTTAATCTAAAACTAGACTCAACCGGTCCCTCAGGTCCCTCAGGTCCAAAACTGATTTTGGTCTCTCTGTGTCTAAGCGTCTCGTCTCTCCATCTCACCTTCTCCATCAATGCTCATAATCCTGTTAGCATCTCCCGCTGAGTAGCAGCCTGTGTGTCTACATGCACTGCTAATTGGGTTTAAAACACCATGTCAGCGTTCGACCGATAGTATATATATATATATACACTATATTATACATATTTTCTAAGTTTGCCCACTTACAAAGAAATGAAGGGTCTATAATTTTTATTATAGGTTTATGGTAAAGGATTGATTACCAATCAACAATAATTCTGCCTCTCACAGACTGGTTATGTGCTCTTGTGGTACAAATATTAATTTAAGAAGTTGCTCCTAACAATTATGTGTTATGTGTATAAAAGCCACCTGTCCACAAAATCTTTATCTTCCATTCAAACCTCACCACCATCTGCAAGACCGAAGAGCTGTTAGAGCAAGTCAGGAACAACATTTTAGTCCTGCACAAGTCTGGAATGGGCTACAAGACCATCAGCTAGAAGCTTGGTGAGAAGGAGACAACTGCTGGAGCGATTATTTACAAATGGAAGAAATACAAAGTAACCATTAATGGCCCTATATGCAAGATTGCACCACATGGAGTAAGAATAATCATGAGAAAAATGAAGGACCAGCCCAGGACTACACGGGAGGAGGTTGTGAATGATCTCAAGGCAGTTGGAAGGACAATCACCAAACGAACCATTGGTAATACAATACGCCTGCATGGGTTGAAATCCTTCAGCGCAGCAGGGCTTCCCCTCCTCAAGAAGACACATGTACAGACCCGTCTGAGGTTTGCCAATAAACAGAGCAAGATTGGGATAAACTGCTGTGGTCAGATGAGACCAAAATTGAGCTCTTTGTCATTAACTCGACTTGCTGTTTTCGGAGGAAGAAAAATGCTGACTATGACACTAAGAACACCACAGACCCTACAGTCGAGCACGGAGGTGGAAACATTATACTTTGGGTCTGTTTCTCTGCTAAAGGTACAGATCGACTTTGCTGCACTGAGGGGCCAACAGATGAGGCCATGTGTTGTAAAATCTTGGATGAGAACCTCCTGAAGATGGGTTGTGGATGGGTCTTCCAGCATGAAAATGACCCCAAACATACTGCCAAGGCAACTAAGGAGTGGCTCATGAATAAGCACATTAAGGTCATGGAGTGGTCTAGCCGGTCTTCAGACCTTAATCCAATAGAAAATTCATGGAGAGAGATGTAACTTCGAGTTGCCAAGCAACAGGCAGGAAACCTTAAACATTTAGAGAAAATCTGTAAAGAATAGTGGATCAAAATGCATCCCAAGATGTTTGCAAATCTGGTAACCAACTACAAGAAACGTCTTCCCACTGTGCTGTCCAGCAAGGGTTTCTCTACTGAGTACTAAGTCATGTTTTGCTTGGGGATCGAATACTTACGGTATTTCCCCTAATTGAAATGAAACTTAATTCATAACATTTGAATCATGTGCTTTTTCTGGATTTGGTTGATATTCTGTCTCAATCCTTTACCATATACCTATGATAAAAATTATAGACTTTCATTTCTATGTATGGGAACAAATACTTATTTCCCCCACTGTGTGTATGTATATATATATATATATATATATATATATATATATAGAGAGAGAGAGAGAGAGAGAGAGAGAGATCATGGTCAGTGTGCAAGCAACAACACATTGCTAATATGTCATTGAATTCTTCATTTCCCTGAAGCGTAACTCCATCTCGTTAGCATTTTCCCCATGTTCTCAGATCTGCCTCAGATTTAGCAACAAACAGATCGATAAATGTCGTGACTCCTACTTAGCATGAACCCAGGTTTCACACAAAGACAGATAATGTTAGCTGAACAGTTGTATTTTCTCCATCCATTTAGGAAACACTGTAGTCCAACAAAGGACCATGGAGGCCAATGGTGAACGTTGTACAGTGGTACCTCGGCATACGAATGTAATCCGTTCTGGATGTGAGTTCTTAGAGCGAAAATTCGTATTGCAATATGAATTTTCTAATAAGAAGTAATGTAAATGAAGATAATCCGTTCCAGCCACTCAAAAAATATAACCAATATTTTTTATATATTACTAATATGTTTTACAATATTATTATATTTTTGCATCTAAAACAATCAAAACATTAATGGAAAAAATGTATAAGTAAATACATGTACCGGCTGCTTTAAGAACCAAACTGAAAGTGGACCTCTTTTCATCCTGAAAGCAAGCTAGCATTAGCGTAACTGTTTTATTGTGTAATTAAAAACAGTAATCTTTTTTAAGCAAGCTGTTTAAGTTTACAGCTAATTAGCTTAATGAACTGTGCCTGTATTCCAGATAAAGGTAAAATGTCTAAGCTAATGTGGTGATGGTGTGTTATGTTTTGCTTGGAAATAATTTGCTTAACCGAGACTGTGGCATATTAGCAGTTAGCAAGTCAGTAAACACAAGCTAATCTGTTTCATTTTGTTGTTTAAAAAACAGAATCCAAGACCAAATTTCACTAGCGAGTGAGATAAGAGTCAGCTAAACTGTTATCAAACAGCTAACAATAATCAAATTGTTGAGCACTGTTAGCACCGGTTACCAACTATTTTAGCATAAGCAAGATTGTTAACAAGCAGTCTAATTTAACTTCTTTTATACATTTTTGTATTATTAATGTTTTTTTCATCACTTAGACATTTAGCAAATCTAGCTTTAAATATTGTACCACTTTATTTTATTGTCTAATGTATAGCTGATACAACAATCAGCTAAGATTGTTAGCCAACCAGCTATCACGATGTCATGTGACCAGGTTTGCTATCAAGACATACTTGGCTATTTTTAAAATGTTTTAATATTATTTTAGATTGCTAGCAAAGTATCGTGATTTCACATGATCAGGTTAGCATACACGAGATTGCTAGCAATTAATCTTATTAATAATTAATCTAAACTAATCACTAATCATTTTACACACCAATTAATTTTTTATTATTAAAATGAAATAAATTAAAAAAATTATTTTATTGTATAACATATGGCTAAGTTATTTAGCAAAGATAGATAACTTAAGATTTAAGCTAACTCTAAGGTTCAGGATTGTTAAATTTAAGTTTAGCTATGAGGTACTGTATGATGGATCTCTGTGCTCAGATTAGGAAGTGTTTCACTTAAAAGAAATCTAGATGTGAAGTAAATTTCCATGGATTTTAAAAAAATAATCTAGATCATCTTTACAGCCCAGAGTAAAAACCACCGTACTGACCCGCTAACACAGAAAACGCACCATGTGCGCGGTGACCCGAGAAGTTCACACGCCACATGGTGCCACTTGGGAAACCGGTGTAACCTCGTTCCATCAACACACATCAGCAAATCAGATGCTAACTGCTTTTAATAGCTCTGATGCTAAGAGAGTGATTTTTTTGGAGTGCATTATTTATCCAACTGATTAATAGGACTTAGCGGAAGTTTTATGTTTTTAACCAAACCCAGGCTTATGTCGTCGTACAGCTTGCCTAAAACATGCTAGGCATAATAATTAGCCAGAATTAGCCTCACAGCTTGTCTGTGCAAAAACACACCCTAATCCAAACCCTTTTTCAAAACTGAATCACACTGTACAACCTTTGTAGCATTTTTAGCAAGTAAAAGCTTGTAACTTACATCAAGTTTCTATACTGCATAATTCCTAAATTATTATGTGTTATATTATTATATAAGTGAACTTTAAGAGCGTCATCACTGCACCGTTATGGGTTTAAAAAGGTTAAAAGTTATAGTCTTTTGAGAGTCAAGGATTCTGAAAAAAAAGCAGAGGTGAGTTCACCTTTGCAGATATATCCTTTTTACCCCCTTGATATTACCTGCTTAGCATAAGTATTAGCATGCGTATACCTTCGACTTCAAGGGATCAAAAAAAAATATTTTCCATGCATATATACATACATACATACATAAATAATTTTTTGGCTCTAAGTGCTTCATCCAAGAGTTTGATGTTGAAGTCAAACATCAGAACGTGTGATATGAGTGAGTGATTATGGTTGCGACAGTTGATGGGTGGGTTTAAGTATTGCAGAATGTTTCTCCCGATCTGTTCGATGCTCCAGCCTCCTGCAGACGGGAGCCTAGATAGATGGGTGGCTGAGCTCCCGGACCAGAATGGTGCGGGGAAAAAAACAGTATAGAATGGAATGGAAAGGGGTTGTTGATGAGAGAGGTCAGAACAGATCAGCCAGACTGCTACGAACTGCCAGGAAGGCTACAGTAACTTTTTACATCTGTGTTGAGCAGAAAAGCATCTCACAACAAGTAAAATGTTGAGGAGAAGCCCAACGTTATATACATTATTTTTTTTTTTAAGTTTTATTTTTGATAATATAGCACTTTTTGGTGTTGATTCAAGTGCTCACCTGAATGACGCCCAGGCTAATATGATGGCCTTTAGCTCCCTTGTTGCTAGGAGAATGATCAAAAGTGCAAAAAGACGTGGCCACCAGTGGGAGCTCACTGGATTAAAGAAGTCTTATATTATAATCATCTAGAAAAGCTTTTCATTATTATTATTATTATTATTATTATGTTCGATGTGTATTTGTTTATTTATGTAAATTCTGATTTCTCTGACTGGCTGTTGTTTTTTTATGGGGTCCGGGGAGGGAAACCGGTAGGGAAACAAACGGTATACCATGTATGTATGCATGTATGTATATATGTACGTATATGTTTCTTATTTAAATTTCGAAGAAAAAAAAGACTTAAAGAAATAATTGATATAATATATAATATAAATATATAAATAAATGATTAAAAAATAAAACATTGAGGTGCATATGGATAAACTACAAAAGCTGAGGAAGACATCAGGTGTCCACTCTTACTAGACAAGAACAGGAAACTATGACATTGGCCAAAGAATCTCGACCGCTTAAGATTTAAGAATATGAACTTTCTGCGATTTTAACGGTTCCTATTGTAACCTCAGTTCTTCTGCTGACAGAAGTGGAACTCTGAGATTTCAGGAGACTTTGGCCACAAGGTAGACAACACCCTGGACACTGCCAATCCATTACACACACACAAACACACACACTACAGGCAATTTGGGAACGCCAGTTAACCTAATCTGCATGTCTTTGGACTGTGGGAGGAAACTCACCAAACATGGGGAGAACAAACTCCACACACAGACCTGAGGTGGGAATCAAACCCCTGACCTGTAGCTACACCACTGTATCGCCTGGTTGTAAAACAACTTAATTAATTAATTATCCAGTCAATTGCTAGCTTCAGGTATTAGGCCATAAAAGGAAGCACAGTACGTATGAATCGATTATTATACTAGTACTTAGAATTAAATCACGTTGTGTTTTGGGTGAATGTTTCATTAATTTGGATTAGCATAGCATAAATATTAGCACATGAAAAGCCAGCAACGGCCAAAGCCAGCTTTGACTTTGACTTTTCAAACAGTTTATAAAGACTCCAAGACTCACTTTTATAGACATTTAAAGATGTTGCAAGCTTATAGACCCATATAGAAGACAAAGGTTTGTACAGTTTAAGAGGAAAAAACACAAGGTGATGTCCAAGTCCATCCATGTGCATGTCTATCATAAATATTGGCACACGCTTATTAACACCGCAGCCCAAAACCTAGCACTTTCATAACAACTCTCCATGCACGGTCTAACCGTGTCTCCAGAGTCAAGACTAAAATGTGTAATCACTAACCACATGCCACCTGCTTGGAATATTAGACTACTAGAGAGTACAGAGTTAGTTAGGCGACTTCTTCAGTTTCCACAATACCTGGTTAGCATACGAATGAGCACAGCATGCGAAAAAGCAAAGAGTAACACACCCCAGACAGCATGCACCATGTAGCACCATGGTGATCCCAGATACAGGGACGTTTAAACACACAAACATAAAAGACAGAGAAACACATCGGGGCTAGGCATTAAAGTTCTTTAAAAATGACCCGATTAGAGCATGGATAACACCTCGTTAGGGCAAGGATACGAGAAATGAGAAATGCATGGTGTGTAGTGTTTTATGTCAAGATATTTCTTCATACCCCACGACAACCGCTCACACAGAAACTCACAGCCATCTAAAGCTAAAGGTAACGCGCTAGAGACCTGGTCCTTTCCACCACAAACACAAAACACAAACGGCCCAGAAATCCATCGGCTGATCAATAAAACGACCTGTTCGGAGTGCTCATAACAGCTGGTTAATGCAAGAACATGGTGTATATTTTCTGATTTGAGAGGGAGGGAAACACACCCTGAAGACTTCTCAGAGAGGCTGTGCAGCGTGTGAGTGTGTCTATGGGATCTAATGAAAGGTGGAGAAATGCTGAGCACACGCGCACGCAGAGACAGAGAGAGAAAGAGAGAAAACCTGCTGGTTAACAAAAGCTTGTTAGTGCATGAATACAAGGAGCGCAGGGTGTGTATTGTGTGCGAGGGGAAGGAGTAGCCCAGTGGTTAAGGCATTGGACTACGGTCCCAGGTTCGAAAACCCCCACCAACACCGAGTTGGCCCCTGAGCAAGGCCCTTAACCCCTTAGACGAAAATGAATAAGGGGGCGTCTGGCAAATGGCACGAATGTAAATGGGATTTGTGCTAAAGAGAAAGTACAGGGGTAACACACCCAGAACACTCCGCCTGAGGCCTGTGTGTGGAGTGTAAATGACTCTAGGTGCAGTAGAATTTAGTGCAGCGAGGAGCCTACATCATTATTTAAATAAACCTCAGGTGCCAGTGGATCCCCACAGAACGGATGTTTTTTTTTTAATGATGCACGCACGAGGCTTTCCGTCCCGGCGCGCGGGGAGTCCCGAAGGCTCGCTCACCTCCATATCTGTCCGAGCTGCAGGATGTGAATGACGGACTGTAAGAACCAGAGGCAGAAGGCGCACGGCGCCGAGCGCTTCTCGTTAGTCCTGGTGCTGTCGGGGGCCGCGGCGGTGTCGCTCTCCGCGGTGCTGAAGTCGTGCACGAACCACCGGAAGCTGAAGATCTGCACGGAGACGGAGCCGAGCGCGACGAAGAACAGCGTCAGGCCGAACCACCAGTAGTCGCGGCGCAGGTAGTAGTCGACGGAGAGCCACACGTCCGTGGCGACGTCGGCGAAGTAGACGGCGGCCGCGGCCACCAGCCAGAGTCCGTCCCAGGCGCCGTACTTCCGCCGCTCGCCCCCGAGCCGCAGGCACGTCGAGTCCTCGGGTCCGCAGCAGCGCGCCTCCCCGCGCGTGAAGTCCGCCTCGCCGCTGCCCGAGCCCGGCCGCGAGCCCGCCGCGAGCCCCGGCACCGAGCCCGAGTGGTCCGAGTTCTGCAGGGGCGTGAACGCCACGTCGCTCTTCTTCATCTTCAGGACGCCGTCCGATTTGGCCGCCATCGCAGCCGTGCTCCCGGGTTTTTTTTTTCTTTCTCCCCTTTTCTCTTCCTTATTCTCTCTCTCTCTCTCTCTCTCTTTTCTTCTCTTCCCTTCACGTCCCTCCTGTCTGCCTGCCTGCCTCCCTCCTGTCTTTCCCCTGGGCGGAGAGAGAGAGACGTTAGGGCTGGGCTGAGAGAGAGAGAGAGAGTGTGTGTGTGTGTGAGAGAGAGAGAGAGAGAGAGTGTGTGTGTGTGTGTGTGTGTGTGTGTGAGAGAGAGAGAGAGAGAGAGAGAGAGATCCTCTTCCTCCAGCTACACGGCGCCGCCTGCGCATCACAAAGCGCCGCTTCCCTTTTTTTTGCCTGCGAAACCTTACGCTCTCCTCTTCTTCCCTCCCTCTCTTTCTCACACACACACACACACACACACACACTCCCTCCCTCCATCCATCCATCCTCATCCTCCTCCCATCCCGCTTAAAACCATGACATCATCTCTTTGCACGTCTCTCGTCGCTCATCATCGCCGCGCGCGCGGGCGCGCGCGCAGCTCCAGCACTTCTCCACATTCTTCTGCCTTTTTTTTTTTTTTTTAAGACAAAAAGAAAGCATGGAACCTTTAGAAAAATATATAATATAAATATATATATGTGTGTGTGTGTGTGTGTGTGTGTGTGTATATACAGCGTGTAAATAGCTAGGCAGGTTTTTGTCAGGGGTTTTACACACAGGGAGGTGAGACATGGGTGAGACATGGGTGAGACATCCATAAAGCCAGGAGAGATGCGTCTCTGCTATTGTTGGGGTGATAATTTGTCTTTATTACATTTACTGCCCCAGCACACACACACACACACACACCCCTCCCCATGGAGCAGCTGCGCCGCTCTCTTGTCTGCACGCCCTGCTTTGGCTGCTCTCTCTCTCTCTCTCTCTCTCTCTCTCACACACACACACTCATTATGTTCTCCAAAGTGTACATTTAAATGAAAACTCCACCCTGAAACAGTACTGTATTGCAGGTTGGTTTTGTTCTGTACTGTACAGTATTGTATTGCGTGGTCATTAATCCCCTAAGAAGCTCGCTTTGGGTCACTGCTGTGCCACTCTGACGTCACATGGCGACAGTGATATCATTAATGCTAGGGTACTGACAGTGAACTCTTTATTTAATAGCAGGAAAAAAATAAGCAGTGCCAAACAAAGTGATAAATGTCACCTTTGTAAAAGAAAAAAAAAATCCAGAAGAGACTCTTTTTTGTGATGTGCAACATTGTATTGGGTTTTTCATTCATTCAATATTTCATTCATCTTCTGTAATGTCGCAGGAAGTGTGAAGCTGATCCGAGGAGACTTTGGGCACGAGGCAGGGGTGTTAATCAATCACAGAGCACACACACACACACACACACACACACTACAGGCAATTCAGAAACACCAATTAGCCTAATCCGCATGTTTTTGGACTGTGGGAGGAAACTTGGAGTACCTGGAGGAAACCCACCAAGCACGGGGAGAACATGCAAACTCCACACAGACCGGAGGTGGGAATCGAACCCGTACGCAACAATAATGCACAATTATGCAAATAATTAAGCCACCATGCCCCAAGCGACATGCAATAAATTTTTTACATTTATGAATTTATTTATTCATTCATTTTCTATTCCACTCATCCTGTTTACAGGGTTTTTACAGGAAGTGTGGAGCGCAATTCAGGAGACTTCGGGTACGAAGCAGGTTATACACAAACTTATTCACTGGGAACGCAAAACAACCTAATCTGCATGTCTTTGGACTGTGGTAGGAAACTGTAGTACCTGGAAGAAACCCAATAAGCATGGGGAGAACATGCAAACTGCACACACACACACACAGACCCTGAGGAAGGGAATCGAACCCAGGACCAAGAGGTGCGAGGCGACCTATTATATTAATTAAAAATAAGAAAATGTAAGCATTTCGAAAGTTATACACTGTACGTAACATCACCGAGTGTCGATTCAGATGGTGAGCGATCTTCAAGCAAGGACGAGGACGCCCATGTTGACTGCGTTATTCATAAAGCTTTGAAAGCTGATCGGTTTGTGTAGAGTGTACAGATGACGGGGTGAAAGAGCTAGACAGTGTTAAGGACTAAAGCGTTGCTCTCTTTAGTTAGAAATGACGTGAGAGATAAATCCCACTGCACCACTATCAGAGTGGCTTTGTGTGAGTAACGTTGGAAACCGTTAACCAAAGTGGTAGCAGAGTAAAGTGGTCATGTATTAGTTTTAGGGATGAATTAAGATTGATATGGGCGGAGCTTTTTGCAAATGCACATCTACTCCACCAGCCTCGAGATGGTAAAATTGGCTCGGAATTGAAACCAGCGAGCGTCGAGCGCATCTCAGAGGAGCCATGAAGAAACCGTGTCAGCTTGCGATTGATTGAACTGGACATCCTCGGACAGTTTGCATGTGAAATATTTTAGTGCGAGAGAAAACAAGAGCTTGATGTACAGTAAACAATCACCGCAGCGCTCTGCCTCGGGCCGTCATCTCGGCGCCACCTGGTCAGGCTTCGGAGATGACACCATCTGTCATCATCAAGTGTGTGAGGCCTTGGCAGCGTGACATGAGCTGTGGGTTGAGCTATACAGACCCCACTGACACTCACATACACGCTCACAACAACACACACACACACACACACACACAGAGCCATCATCATGACCTCAGCATTCAGTCCTGGGTTCTCACTCTGCGCTCTATCCGAGCTGGATAATTACAGGTTTCAGGCTTTTTGCACTCATTGAGATTTAAATTTGATTCAAACCAGCATGAACGCCTCTGCACAATACCGATTATTTCAAAATATGTTAGATGAACTTCTAAAATGATTAAGATAATGCTCTTTTATTGAAGCAATAATGGGCGATAATTACAGACGAGAACAGAATCCCGCCCTGCTGTAATTTCCCTGCTAATTTATGTCCACAAAATATTTTAAAACTATTATCCTAATTAGCTTCCTACGCAAAAACACACAACCGCTCCATCGCTTAGTCAATTTATATCTGGTGAAACATCACCCTAATTTAAAAATAAATCGAAGATACACGTACATATAAACCAGGCCAGTTTTTGAACAGCGGAGCCCGGGCCGTTCTGTGCAGCCAGAGTATAATCACGGCTGTCTTCTCTCATCGATCTGAACTCGAGTGTTCTTCAGAGGACTGCGGCCGGATCCCCGGAGCAGCGCTTTCTCGCAGCAAGCATTCACAGATTGATTCTTTATGACAGCAGCGATCACACAGAGCAGCCATCACAACTGTAACCAAACCCGCAGCTCGCGCCGCCGTACCTGAGGCCTGAGCCGAGCTCCTGAGACGAGCTCCTGAGACGCTCACGGACGTGTTCGGGGGAAGTCTGTGTGTGCGGCTCGACCTCGCTGCTGCGTAAACAGAAATTCATTTAGGATTAAAGCATAGCAGGATGTACTGTTATAGAAAAATTGTAGATTATTGTTATTATTATTACTATTATAGTCCTCTTACGTTACAGAAACATACCAGTGATTAGAACATTTATCAATTTAAGAATGATGCATTTTACTTTTTGATCTCTTACTTTTAGTTTTTTGATTTAAATGTAATGCTTCCAGTGTTGCAAGTCACTTCCTGTCCTCAGCTACATCAAAGCAGCTACAGTATAAACATCAATTATCTTAGGAAGATTTCTTTAATTTCTTCTTCTTTTGATGAAAAACTCCCAGACGTCACTGAGTCTCCCTCCATGGATAATCAAAAACAACAACTCACTCATCGTCTATAGCGCTTTATAGGGTCGCGGGGGCCTTAGAGCCTATCCAATTCTAAACAAATTTACAAATGATTTGCTTCCACGACACAGGACACGGCGCCGCCTGCAGGTGTGTGAATTATTTAGAGAGCGCCACCTGTAGGATTATAGCGTAAGTGTGACATTTTACCATCTGTAACGCAGCCCTATATCTAAGGGGACACACGCTGGACAGGGTGTCAATCCATCGGAGAGCACACACACGCACATACACACGCTACGGGCAATTTAAAAACGCCAGTAAATGTACAATTTACAAACGTTGCAATAGGTTGAAAAAAAAAGCAAATATAAGAACAAACTCGTCTCTGGAGTTCTCTTCCAGAAAGCGTCTGTAACATACTGTAGACTACTCTCCAATCACATCCTGTTTATAGAGAAGCGTCTATCTGACATTATGTAAGGGGGGACAATTTACTGCCCAAAAAAGTATAAGTTGTTGGGGTATAATTTGGGGTATAAGTTGTACCCCTGGGGCGCAAGAGGTGCCCGAATTTGCTCTAATGGTGAAGGTCCTCCCTACTGAAGCAGGAAATGCTGTTTCACAGTTTCATTCCCTGCTCTGGTAACTTCCACAGGAACTTTGTCGATTCGTACGAGTCACTCACTCACTCATCTTCTACACCGCTTTATCCTGTATTCAGGGGCACTGGGACCTGGAGCCTATACCATGAGACTTAGGGCAGGGTACAGCCTGGACAGGGTGCCAATCCATCGCAGGGCACACACACATACACACACTATGGGCATTTTGGGAACGCCAATTAGGATAACCTGCATATCTTTGGATTGTGGGAGGAAACCGGAGAACCCGGAGAAAACCCACCAAACACGGGGAGAACATGCAAACTCCATGCACAGAGAGACAGGAATCGAGCCTGGCTGGGAATCGAACCCGGACCCTGGAGGTGCAAGGCGACAGTGCTAACCACTAAAATGAATTTAAAAAATGATAGTGAATGGTGAATAAGACTGGTGTTACGTGAACTGAACTCCCTTTATCTCTACGGTTAATCGATGCGATATGAGAAGAAATAAACACTCCAGAAGGTGATGCGATAGAAAAAATAAATAAAACAAATAAATAAATAAAGCACGGACGCCTGGTGTGTTTAATTCCTTACATAACCTTGCACATGTATAAAATCTTCATCACTTCATCTTATAAGTGCTGCATAAAGCATTTGTCTCACTTCCAGCCAGGATGTGAAGCGTCACCGATGCCGGCATGCTACGGTTGCCTGGCAACAAATCTGCATTTCCCAGGCTCCAGGCGCGAGCCTCGAGTGAGACAGGCGGCCGGTGCGACAGAAACCGGAAGAGATTCTCACGCCGAGAGAAAGACTTGTCGGGCAGAAAGTGGGTCGGAGTCAAACTAGCCAGAGCCACCGTGAAGCCGAGATGCTGACACGTTAAAGCCTGAGCCGTGATCCGAAATCAAGCCTGTCATGGCTGCACAGAAAGAGTGTGTGTGTGTGTGTGTGTGTGTGCACCAAACTTTCCCCAAGTGTGTGAAACGACTTCAGGCTGGAAAGAAAATCTATCAGATTTGGCAGCCATGGTCATGCAGCATGCACTGAGAAGTTTATCAGTAATGCATGCACATCGCTGGGAATACAGAATAAAAAAAAAAAGAGAAGAAAAAGCCTGATGGTGTCGACGTGCACGTGCATGCCAAGAAGCTCGATGTAATGGATTTGGTTATGATTTCTGTTTCTGTCAATCTGTCACTTGGTTCTGCTAGACTAACAGCCGTTGGCATGGAAACCTCCTCTCATAGCTGAGCCCTTTGGGTCTGTGTGAGCGTGTGTGTGTGTGTGTGTGTATAAGGACGCCCATCACAGAGGCCCATGGCACCGGGGCTGATGGTCAGTGCACCAGAGGAGAGCTGGCGTGTTAAGCAGATCATTTCATCAGCATCAGCGCGAGCGAGCGAGCGAGGTGGTGGGAACGAGACCTCCGGGGCCGGTGGCTGTGCACGATCTGCACCCTGGACGGTTCTTCAGACTAAATTTAGATCCAGACACAGATACAAGTGAAACACACTTCAGCATTAACACGACTAGAAGAAGAAGGAAAACTCCCATCTGGAACATGATAAATATGTGTGTGTGTGTGTGTGTGTGTGTATATATATATATATATATATATATACATACAGTACTGTGCAAAAGTCTCGAGTCTCCATTCATTTATTTTTATTCATGTAAATTATACATTAATAAAAATAATGTTTTGCTGCAACAATCTGCAAAGTTTCTAAACAACTTAATAACTAGTTGTTTATGTCACAACCTCAGCGGCGACCTCATTTCCCCTCTCGTCTGTTCCAACCGCTCAGAGTTGAACATCAGCATTTTATTTCATTTCACTTATTAGAATAAAAATTCAATTAAGTGGATATTATTAATAGTGCTTGTGAAGCAAAGCATCAATTATATTTATCTTGCAGGCCTATTATTATTATTATTATTATTATTATCAATTTATTTTTTTACTTTTTTTTTTTGTATTCTTTTTCCAAAAAAACTTTGGCATGTAAGTCCCGTACCGTTTGTCGTAGACCCATGAAAGAGATGCCAAATCATGCAGCTTATTTAAATTATTCGGGGTGCCATTACTTTTCTAAACAACCCCACCCTAAAAAATCCCATAGACTTAACATTGAGGCCAAATCCTCATTGGAAGAGACCAAGAATTTTATAGAAATATAAAATTTACTACATTTGAAGTGCCATGCAAGCTGTGCCAGATGATACCCCGCACGAGGGTACAAGTTGTACCCCTGGGGTGCAAGAGGTGCCCAAATTTGCCCCATTGACATATAATGGTGAAGATACTGTGGATCCCATTGCCATAGAGACATGCAGACGGGCTCATTTTACTCAGGGTCATTGTGAAGCCTTCAAGCCCCGCCCTAGCAACCAGTTTAGAGCACCTTAGCAACTGATCCCTTAGACATTATAAAAGGCCCAGAGGCCAGAGTTTTGCCCCAGCTTTGAATCGTTATTACTTGTGACGTCTATGCTTTATGATATTTGTCTTTAGCATTGCACTGCTAACATTTGGTTAGCTCTCACATTACAGTGTCTACTGACTATATGTTTTTAACTTCTCCACATCTCCTGTTATTCTGAACTTCCAGCGTCCTAACACACAGTATGACTTCAGATCAATCCCTGCTATCCGTTATCACCCAGATGAGGATGGGTTCCCTGTCGAGTCGGGTTCTTCTCAAGGTTTCTTCCTGTTACCATCTCAGGGAGTTTATCCCTCAGCACCGTCACCCTTGTCTTGCTCATCTGGGACGATCTGATCGTTTTGATTCAAACACCTTCTCTCACACATTACAACAAGAGTGAGGTTTCTTTGTTAAATCCTGAAAAAAGCTCCTTTTTGTACTCACTGTTAATTTCTTTAGCGATGTTAAACAGAAACCCAGAGAATAAAATAAAAAGGTTTCTCAGAACTTTGTTCCAGACTCTGTCCCAGTCGGTATCTCATTTCACTATATGATGCTGTGTGTTTAGGGATGTTCTCCTAAAACCTGGAGGATCTTCTACAAACAGGTGGATTTAATGTAACGTGAGATCACATGACTCTTTAAGCACACACAGCTTGACTCCAATCAACCAATTAATTTGGACTGATGGTGGTGGTGATGGTAGCGGGTGTATATTATTATACAGTGACTACTTTTATGCTCTTTATCCATAAATAACTGAAATAAAATGAAATAAAATAACCTTTGCCGATCTACACAATTCAACTATAGGATCCACATCCTCTGGAAAATATTTTCTAAACACTAAGAATGTTTAAGTGATGCCCAAATGGGTTAAGATTATGAAAAGAAATATAAAAAAAAGAAATTTGAAGAGTTATTATGAAAAATAAATGAATAAATAAATAAATAAATAAATAAATAAAACCAGCAGCTGATTTCGGAGCAGCTCCTCGTTCTATCTGCTTCGGTTGCTCTTGGTAACATCTCCTACCTTTTCATTTTTCTTTCCCAGCTTTCAGAAGTGACCATGTTGAAGACATAGACAAGTAATGAAAAAAAACCTCATGTACAAAGAGCATGCTTGTTGAATGGTTTCTAGGAATGTAAAAAAAAAAAAAAAAGCACAAATCAACAACCATGAAGCTCCTATTAGTCAAAAAAACAATCATTGCTTTTTGAAATTCAGATTTCTAGGAACTGAAAATTCTCTCTCTCCGTTTTTTTTTTTTTTTTTTGGCCGTTTGCAATTTATTTGGACTCGATCAGCATTCGGCTGATTTATTCGCCTCGTTCCGTGAGATAATGAAGGTTAAATTGGAGACGAGGGGCATGTTAAGAAGCTACTCCTCTCAGCGAGGCGGAGGACCTGACCCTGGCCCTCTCCATATCGACTGACATCTGGATGAATATGCACAGACTCGGATAAAGCTCAGGTCAGAGGGGAAAATAAATAAATAAAAAATTCACTTTTTGCCCTGAAAACACATCAGAGTCAAAGACCCGACAGAAATGTAAAAAACCTTGATCACAACTGCATCGGTATTAATGGGGAGTTTCCTGGGTTAGAAACATGAGTGCAAACAAACAAACAAACAAAACATTTGGGTCTCCATAGCTAGATTTCCCATTTATGGCAACTGTCCAGGGGGTAAATATTTATGTAACCCAATCGGTTAAAATTATAATTATAAAATTCGATGTGTAGGGTCCGGATGCCAGAGTTCAATCAAATACAATGTAACATTTGCATATAAATTAACACTGGCCTGTTTGTTGGATTTCCTGGGTGGTGGGCGGAGTCAGTTCCTTAACATGAAGGAGGAACATTTTTCATCCAGGAACGTTTTTTTTTTCCCCCGAACAAATAAATTCCACACATACATAGTTTTTAAAAAGAAAGAAAAAAAAAAAAAACCTTAATAAGAAATGCAGTAAAATAAAACCTATAGAAGATTGGAATAGGGCTAAAGCTTTATTTAATCTTCAGCCTATGGCCTTTAAATGACTAAAACAAAAAAGCTAAAAAAAAGAAAAAGAAAAAATCCATCAGAAAGTCTGAATGCTGATTTTTTTTTAAGTAACCTTCTCAAGTCTGAATGCAGATTTTCAGTTACTTTACGTTATTAATATTGTAGTTCCTTTCACATCTAACTGTAAATGTCAACATAGATCCCGTGAAAGTGGGAAGATCCAGCTGGATTAAAACAGTTCTCTAATCAGCAGTTACACTGACTACAGCACACACACACACACACACGCATGCAAACAGTGAACAAAGCCAGCTTTTATTTATACTGTTTTTTTCTTTTTATCAGTCCAAAGTGTTTAGCGTGTAGTTCCAGCATGCAGGTTTTAAATTTTATATTTTATATTATATTTTATATGAGTTTATGAGTGTAAATGACTAGCGGAACCACAAATAGGTGGAATATTATCTCTGGCGTTCTTGCAGGCCCTCCAGCAACCTGAAACCTGATTAGTCAGGAAATCCACATGGAATAAAAAAAATTCTTGATGTATACAGCGTAGTCAAAGTTATCTAGTACGTCTCCTTATAAGATTAGACATAAACCTATTTTTACACACCGTGGTTCAGACGTCAAGCTTAAAATAGTCTTTTCTTCCAGAAGAAACATATTTGTTAACTTTAAACATTTTTAGGTATTTTCTAGACAGACCCAATTCATGCGACAGCTCGCAGCCGGAGAGGCTGAACGCCAAGACGTGCTTGTTCGGAGACACGTGAAGCGAGACCGCAGTATCACGGCGCGGTGGAACAGACCTGGAGAAAATTACTGGGCGATCAGCCCTCTTCCACACACAGGACACGACATCACATACGCATTCCCCACCAAAGTGCTACCTCATGTCTGGTGCGTGTACCGGTTCAGCAGCGAACCTCCTGAAAACTGGCTTTGTTTTTCTAACGGCTAGAGAGTCACGTCATTACATCACTGTGTTTCGCCGGCAGTGCTAGCAGCAAGCACAACAACAACAACAACAACAACAACAACAACAACGGCAGGTTTCAGCACTTCTCTCGGCTCTGAGAGTCTACTTTGGGATGAAACCATCATTACTAGAAAAAATGTTTGCTGCTCCTTACATTTCGAGTCCAACACTACACTACATGTGACTACAGTGACTCTGGTTTAAAGAGGGCGGTCACAAACTTTTAGTTGTTCGTGATAATCCTGTCCCCCAAGACCCTGACGTGAGCGGTTCTCTGTCCTGTCCCACAGCAAAGTGTTAGCGCCGCCACGGTTGTTCTGTCTAAAAAACAAAGAACTGGTTTGAAATCGCACCAAAGATGGGTGTGGCTTTGTTGGAATTATTTTTTGAAAGTTTTACCTCAAAGAACTACAGTATAAAGTTGTATAAACATTTATAGATTTATTTTATTTATATCATTTGTATTATATCTTCTTATTTTATATATATTTTATTTTAATCAAGATCAAGATTTAATCAACCCCTCAGAGAAATAAATGTTTGGCTAATGTTAAATTAATACATGCAATTTTTTCAGATGTTCCCAAAAGCTTAATTTTATTCATTCATTTCATTAGCATTAAGTTTTATTACAGCTTATTATTGTGTGAAAGCTTGTGTTTTTTGCTATGTGTTATCAGCAATTCAATTAACAATGCACATTCATTCGCTTTAATTTTTTAAATAAATCAGTTTAAAGCTTAGGATATTTTTTAAGAAAATAAATGTCAGGTTGTTATCGAGATCAGCTGGTGGTCAAAACGCCAAAAAAATAAATAAAATAAAAGTGACCATGTGCCATTTCCTTTAAGATTAAAAGTAAAACTTGACCTTAAAAGTCAGGGAAGAAAACACAAGTGTTCATGAAGGACTCATGAGGACATGAAAAGCTGACAGACAGCACCGTCTCATTTACAAGACGGTGGACGTGTAGCATAGCTTTAATAGACTCTTTGCATTCATGAGTAAAAGCATCTCTTAAGCAGAGAAAGCATGACATCATTTATTAATCAAAAAACGATAGCGCTTCATCCTTCTCCTTTAACGGTTATCGATTCCAAAGTGCGCAGGAAAGATTGTCTAAAATCGAACGTGATAAAAAATAAAACCGTGATCGTCTCTGAGCTAAAACCATCGAGTAAAACCAGGGAGATTAAAAACGTTCTTCACTTCTTGCGCGGGACTTTGTCACCCAGAGGAACGTCGTCCATTAGTTTCTGCACAGAGAAAAAAAATTTATTAATTAATTACAAATTTAAAATGTGTCATACTTTTATCATATCACACACAGATATTATCTAATCTATTAAACACCAAAAATGGCGCAATTATCAACTGATAAAACTATTTCTAGACTTATTTATTTTAAGCTTTGCATTTACTTGCTGTTTTTAAATAAAGAAAACCTTTGTGTGTGTTTTTTAATAAAGAAATGAGTGCTAAAAAATTTTTTCAAGCTTGTTTAATAATCAGCGATTTGGTTTATTCTAATATTGTAAAAGGAAGTAAGTTGGAAGTTTTGCAGAACTAGAAGGGAAGGAGGAAGGAAGGGGGGGAAATAAACATTTTGTAAGATGGTAAGATATCTGGGTCGGTGTGATGGACAAGAAAAAAATATATAATCTTAAAAAGTATGATTTGTCAGATAGTTAAAAAGGTTTAGATTAAGTTTAAGCACTACTTAATAATAGTCCCATCTTCTGTGTTATGATTGAGAGAATTGGTTCTCTTTTGTGATTGGTTAAACCGTCACTACGTGAGAAATATGAGCCAAGGCTAGAACATGGAGGCGGGGCTTAAACTTACAGGCTGTTTAGCTTACACTGTGACATGAATATTTATCTGTTGTTGATTATTAACTAAGATTAAAAAAAAAAAAAAAAATTCTGATTGTTGTTAATTATGAGAATTATTTTGCAGTGAAAAGTTTGGACACGCCTTCTATTTCAATGTTTTTTTTTTTGTTTTTTTTTTACATTCTAAGACAATTTCTTATTAATGTTTTTAAAATTATGAAATAACACATATGGCATTAGATAATTAAGCAAAAACAACAGCAACAACAGCAGTCAGTTGTTACAGTATATTATAACATGAAGGTCAGCTGTTCTGGAAGAGTTCTGGCAACAACAGAACAGTATCGTGTCGAGTGTGTTTGTAAAAACCATCAAGATCCATCATGAAACTGTCTGTCATGAAAACCTTCCCAGGAAAGCAAGACCAAAACTGAGCTCTGCTGTATATAAAAAGGAGATTATTGTGTATTTTGATGCCATTTACACAAAAATGTGAAAAGAAAAGAAAAATCATGAAAGACCATGGAATTGGAAGGGGTGTCCAAACTTTTGACTGGTTTTATAAGTACAAAGCAACTGAAATCCCCAAATTTGATTTCGATCTACAGGCAAAAAAAAAAGGAATATATAATCAAATTCAAATTTTATTTGTCACATACACAGTCATACACAGTACGAAATGTAGTGAAATGCATTATACGACTGCCATTGACCCTAAAAGAGAATTAAAGTTTACAAATAAGAAATAAATATAAATAAAAGAATACGATAGAAATTAAAAATAAAAAAATTAAATTAAGCTAGGAAAAAATAGAACTAAAAATAAAAATAGAAATGTGCTAGAAAAATAGAACTAAAAATTAAAATAGAAATATGATGTGCATAAAAATAGAAATATACTGTACAAATTGAAATATACTGTACTGGGTGTGCAAATATGCATAGAACAAAGTGTCTTTGTGCAGAGGTTATTAAAGTGTCTTTGTGCACTGGTCCAGGATGTAAACGTAAACATGTAGTGTAGTTGTGAAGGTAGGTGTGCAAAGTTATTAAAGTGTCTTTGTGCACTGGTCCAGGATGTAAACGTACAACATGTAGTGTAGATATGAATCAACACTATATATATACAATATATAAGTTGAGCATCTGTACAATTTTTACGATCTCTAGAAATATTCTGTGAGTGACGGTTAACGTGTTCTCGTTAGTTCCCGTTAGTTGCCGTTAGTTGCCGTTAGTTGCCGTTAGCGTTGTGATGAACTCACCTTCAGCAGTCGAGCGATGTGCATCCTGTCGTCCTCTCCGTCCCCCTTCACCAGCTCCACTTGGTATCTCCTGCAGGCCAGGATCAGCTCGTTGGCTTCGTATAAAGGGGCGGGGTCGATGGAGTGGCCGTTGATGAGGCTCACCAGGTACTCCCGGTAGTGTTTCCTGAAACGTGAGGTCACCCGGGGTCATTACGTATTACTGATTCTTACAGCAGTGTGAAGGATAACAGGACGCTGTGTAAGTCTAGATCCGAATTAAACCTGATTCACCGAGACACAGACACACCGACGGCTGAACAATAACATTAACCATACGGTTCGGGATAAAGAGGTAAAAGTTCCTCACTCGCAGAGGCCGGCCTGTCCTGGCTGAGTCTGAGCTCCACACGCAGAGTCCGTCTGACGCGTACCGTCGTCCTTCTGCTCGATCACGCCACACACACCTAACACACACGTGCACGCACGCACACAAAACAGAAACTTATGATGAACAAAATGTAAGTGCAAATCTGTGAAGCTATAAAAAAGTTAAAAAGAAAACACGTAATAAAAAAGGAAAAAAAGGCAGATGGCAAGAAAGTTATGTAAATAAATTAAATTAATTAAAAGAAAGAAAAAGAAAGACAGAACTTTATGTGCGTACAGAAGCAGATTGTTTGAGAGCTTCATGGGAAAGAAACTGGGAAGAGAAAGATGTGTGACTAAGAGAGGAAGTAAGAGAGACAGGCATGTGTGTGTATATATAGACAGATAGACAGACAGACAGATAGATGAACAGATAGACAAATAGACAGATAGATAAATAGATAGACTGTCAGACAGACAGGAAGACAGATGAACAGATGATAGATGAAGAAATAGACAGATAAGATGGACAGAGACAGACAGACAGACAGACGATAGACAGCCAGACAGATAGACAGATAGACAGATGATAGACAGCCAGACAGACAAATAGATGAATAACTAGACAGCCAGACAGATAAAGTCAGACAGACAGACGAATATATAGACAGATATAATGATAAGATCATAACAGGTTGATAGAACCAATAGACAGCCAGACAGATAGATAAATAGAAAGACAGACAGAAAAATAGACAGACAGACAGACAGACGACTATACAGACAGAAATAAAGATAAGATTATAACAGGTTGATCAATAGATGAAAATGAAATAAACTGAGTAAGATTAAAAAGATGGCAGTGAAAAAAAAAAAAAGAACAAACACAGAGTGGTGGTTAATGTACAGGAGCAGTTTGTGTGTGTGTGTGTGTGTGTGTGTGTGTGTGTATAAATGTGTGAATGGAGGTGTGTGAAGGCGTAGGTGTGTTTGTTTTCACGGTTTTTGTACAGATTTGTGTTCTGTTCTGAGTCAGGATAACTTACATTACACACACACACACACACACACACCTTCATTACACACATACTGACTAACAGACTGTATACACGAGAAAATACCAACAAACTAGTTTAGGCACGTGCTGAGAGAGAGGTGTGTGTGTGTGTGTGTGTGTGTGTGTGTGTGTGTGTGTGTTTCAGACCTGTCTGTGTTCCTGGAGGGACGTCGGTGTTAAAGGCCACGCCGCATTTCTGCAAAGAGACAAAGGAAGCTGAGAATAAAGCTCCTGCATATAGAGCTGTGAGAACACGACGTGAGAACAACACGGCTCCGGAATCTTCACCAGCAGGGTGTGTGTGTGTGTGTGTGTGTGTGTGTGTGTGTGGGAGGACGATATGTGTGTGTGCGCCTTGTGTTCATCCTGCATTATTCTGTAATGAAGACTACAGTGGTATTTAGATGGAAATTACAATTTTGGTGTAGTGAATCTGTGTGTGTTTGTGTGTGTGTGTGTGTGTGTGTGTGTGTGTGTGTGTATAACCTCCAGTAGGGCCTGCAGTCTGGCCGGTTCCCAGTCACGCAGGTAGAACAGACAGTCTCTGGGATGATGAGCATGAAGACCTGTCACACTGCACTGAGGTACTGCACATGTCTGTAATATAAACAAACACACACACACACACGTAAGTGAGGAGAACGTGCAGGGGACTGTGGAGAGGAGAAAGTGTTGAGGAACACACTAAAGAGAACACGGTGAGGAGAACATGGGGGAGAACACGGTGAGGAGAACACGGTGAGGAGAACATGGGGGAGAACACGGTGAGGAGAACACGGTGAGGAGAACATGGGGGAGAACACAGTGAGGAGAACACGGTGAGGAGAACATGGGGGAGAACACGGTGAGGAAAACACGGTGAGGAGAACATGGGGGAGAACACAGAGAGGAGAACATGGGGGAGAACACGGTGAGGAGAAGATGGGGAAGAACACGGTGAGGAGAACATGGGGGAGAACACGGTGAGGAGAACATGGGGGAGAACATGGTGAGGAGAACATGGGGGAGAACACGGTGAGGAGAACATGGGAGGAGAACATGGGGGAGAACACAGTGAGGAGAACATGGGGGAGAACACAGTGAGGAGAACATGGGGGAGAACACAGTAAGGAGAACATGGGGGAGAACACGGTGAGGAGAACATGGGAGGAGAACACAGTGAGGAAAAACGTGGTGAGGAGAAGGTGGAGGGGAACATAGTGAAGAGAAGAACACGGTGAGGAGAACATGGGGGAGAACACGGTGAGGAGAACATGGGAGGAGAACACAGTGAGGAAAAACGTGGTGAGGAGAATGTGGAGGAGAACATAGTGAAGAGAAGTCTCCCCGCGGTGAGGAGAACGCGGTGAGGATCTCACCGTGTGGAAGGGGTTGTTGCAGCCGCTGCAGAACTGATAGCGACACTGAGAGCAGCTGAAGTGCATACAGCCTCCACGAGCCAGAGCGTACTGAAACCTGCAGTTAGGACACGCTGAGAGAGAGACAGAGAGAGAGAGAGAGAGAGAGAAATTTAACATCCACATGGAGGCATCGCTTATTTACTGATTATAGATAAAATGGCTGAATAATAAGTGTAATAACATCGTAATAAAATAATTAAATAAAATTTAACTAATAGTGAATAATGAAAAGTAAGTAATAGAGTAATAATACGATAATACGATGAGTAATAATATGATACATTTTGAGAGTAATGACAGGAATAATAAGAGTAGTATTACAAGTAATTATGAAAATAAAGAAAGTAACGATAAAAGCTATAATAAGAGCGATATTGAGAGTAATGATGAGAACAATAAGGAAGATGAGAGTAATGATGAGAACAGTAAGGATAATGAGAGTAATGATGAGAACAATAAGGAAGATGAGAGTAATGATGAGAACAATAAGGAAGATGAGAGTAATGATGAGAACAATAAGGAAGATGAGAGTAATGATGAGAACAATAAGGAAGATGAGAGTAATGATGAGAACAATAAGGAAGATGAGAGTAATGATGAGAACAATAAGGAAGATGAGAGTAATGATGAGAACAATAAGGAAGATGAGAGTAATGATGAGAACAATAAGGAAGATGAGAGTAATGATGAGAACAATAAGGAAGATGAGAGTAATGATGAGAACAATAAGGAAGATGAGAGTAATGATGAGAACAATAAGGAAGATGAGAGTAATGATGAGAACAATAAGGAAGATGAGAGTAATGATGAGAACAATAAGGAAGATGAGAGTAATGATGAGAACAATAAGGAAGATGAGAGTAATGATGAGAACAATAAGGAAGATGAGAGTAATGATGAGAACAATAAGGAAGATGAGAGTAATGATGAGAACAATAAGGAAGATGAGAGTAATGCTAAAAGTAATAATGAGAATAAATGTGAGAATAATAATGAGAGTAATGTTGTTGTTAGTTTTGGGTGAGTAATGAGGGATACAGCTGTAGACCAGCCTCAGGTCTCATGACCCAGGGTGTCTGCAGGGTCATAGTGCTGCTGTTTTCCCATCAGTAGGCTGAACCCTCCTGACCTGCGCCGTGTGTCTGAGCAGCTGTGTGTGTGTGTGTGCGTGTGTGTGATCACACACTATCTACCCGTGTTCCCTCGGGGGAGTGGGGGTGGGTGGGGGTTCTCAGGGGGGTTGTTTGTGTCCTGCTGTAAGCTTTAAGGACTAAAGTGTTGTGATGATGATGATGATGATGATGAAGACTCACTGATCCCGTTGTCGCGCAGGTAACCGGCCAGACCCTGGCGCTGATACTCCGGATCGTTCTCACGCTTCCACAACTGGAACTGTTCACACGACAGGCCGGTATGTTGAGTCTCCCACTGCGCGCAAACACACACACACACACACACATACACACATACACACATACACACACACACAGAGACTGTATTACCTCATACAAGTTAAATAAACATCAACATAAATGATGGATAGAAAAGGTGTGTGTGTGTGTGAGCTGTACTACTTACAGGTTTCTTGCACTGAGCGCAGAAGCTCTTGCGGCACTGCAGACAGGTGACCTTCAACTGATCTCCATCGTAGATGAAACCGTACGAGCACTGAAAGAGAGAGAGAGAGAGAGAGACCGTGAAGGGGCAGTGAGAGAGAGAGAGAAAGAGAGAGAGAGAGAGGCAGGGAGCGAGAGAGAGAGATACAGGGAGAGAGAGAGAGAGGCAGGGAGCGAGAGAGAGAGAGGCAGGGAGCGAGAGAGAGAGAGGCAGGGAGCGAGAGAGAGAGAGACAGGGAGCGAGAGAGAGACAGGGAGCAAGAGAGTGAGACGGGGAGAGAGAGAGAGACGGGGAGAGAGAGAGAGACAGGGAGCGAGAGAGTGAGACGGGGAGGGAGAGAGAGAGACAGGGAGCGACAGAGAGAGAGACAGGAAGAGAGAGAGAGACAGGAAGCGAGAGAGAGAGAGAGAGAGACAGGAAGCGAGAGAGAGAGACGGGGAGAGAGAGAGAGACGGGGAGAGAGAGAGAGAGACAGTGAGCGAGAGAGATAGAGAGAGACAGGGAGAGAGAGAGACGGGGAGAGAGAGAGAGACAAGGAGCGAGAGAGAGAGAGAGAAAGAGAGAAAGGAAATAAGTTCTGCTGTTCTCAGGACTCGGCACTATTAAGGTCAGTTTGATCAGTTGATCAGCGCTCTGAAGTGAAGCTATGGAGTCGAGGATGTTAGCAGAAGGCTAAGTGTGACGCGGAGTCTCCGCCTCGAGACGCCGAGCAACACGTGTCCTCTTCTTTCACTCTAAACTCATCTACGCTTCATCGATGTTCAATCAAACCGGTCTGATCCTGATCTCAGTTATGTCACAGCAGCTACACACACTCGCTTTTCTTTCTATTTTTTCTAAAGGTAAGTAAATGGAACACAGACACAAACACACAGATGTCCACTCGTTTCCTTCCCTCTTTCCATTCTTTCCTTTTGTCATTTTTTTCTTTATTTCTTTACCTTAGACTCTGCTCTTCTTTCTTTCTTTGTAACTGTTTCCCCAATTTAACACTTCAATAATCTTTTCACGCTTCTTTCTCTCCTTTCTTTTTTCCCTTCTTCCTTCCCTCTTCTTTTTTTCGTAAACATTCTGCTCATAATTATTTTGTCACTCAGTCCCCTTCCTCCTTTCTTTCTTCCTGCTTCCCTCATTCTTTTTTCTTTTTCTTACACTCTGCTCATTTTTATTTCTTAGTCACTTTTTCTTTCTTTCTTTCTCTTTCATTCTTAGTGTGTTCACTTCCTTTCCTCCATCCTTTCTGCCCTTCTTTCCTTAACACTCTGCTCCCTTTCTTTCTTTGTCACTCTCTTCATGTCCTTTTCTCTTTTTTCTTTTTTTCTCCAACATTCTGCTATTTTTCTTTCTTTGTCACTCCGTTCACTTCCTTCCTTAATTCTTTCTTTATTTAACATTTGTCTCATTTTCTTTGTTCCCTTGCTTTTCTTCTTTAAAACTTCTCCCATTTTACTTCTTTACTGCTCTCTTCACATCCTTCCTTCTTTCTTCCTCCAACAATCTCTCATTTTCTTTCTTTGACAATCTGCCACTGGTGTCCCTCCTTTTTCTTTTTTCTTAACACTGTTCATTTTCTGTCTTTCACTTATTTATCTGCCTTCTTTCTTTTTTTTTCTTTCCTCACTCTCTCTGATCAGTTTCTTTTCTTTCGTGTTCCATTCCCCTGCCACGCACTCTGTGTGCGTTCTGTATATGTGTGTGTGTGTGTGTGTAATACTCACATGGCTGCACCACAGAAACTTGGGATCCTTGATGAGGGCCTGCTCCGTCAGCTTCTTGTGGAAGAGATCATAGACCTCCAACTCCAGACATTCCCTTAGCTGGGACACACACACACACACACACACACACACACACACGTTTCTGTTGAAAGACTATTATAAAAGTAACCAGAGCTCAGAGTTAGAGCAGTCAGATCCATCGCTCAAAACTTGAGCCGTGTGTGTGTGTGTGTGTGTGTGTGTGTGTGTACCTGGATGTCCAGAGTGGAGAAGTAGCTGTTGAGGTGCTCGGGGTCGTTGATGTCGGGTCCGTTACACACCGGACACACCATGTCCCTGATGTGTTTGTCTCTCACGGCGATGGTGAAGTGCTGCTTGAAACACTCGCAACACACGGAGCACTGACACGAAGTTAGAGACTGCATCTGAGGGAGAGAGGGAACGCAGGTGAACACACACACACACCCTCACACACACACCCTCACCCACATCCTCACCCACACCCTCACCCACACCCTCACCCACACCCTCACCCACACCCTCACACACACCCTCACACACACCCTCACACACACCCTCACACACACCCTCACACACACCCTCACACACACCCTCACACACACCCTCACACACACCCTCACACACACCCTCACACACACACCCAGCACTCTCTCTCACGCACAGCACTCGCTCTCTCGCACACGCACTTGCTTGCACACACACAAACTCTCGCACTCCCGCACTCGCACACTCCCGCACTCGCACACTCCCGCATTCGCACACACTGTGTGTGTGTGTGTGTGTGTGTGTACCTTGCTGTGTGGAAATGAGGACAGGCAGGTGGGACACTCTTTGGCCAGCACGCGGCGAATGAAGTCCCGGTCATGTGACTCACGCACAGCCTGTACCACGTCCTCCAGCGTGTAGGGGGCGGTGGGGTCGCGCAGCAGGGACAGGGCTAGCTCGCAGCGCCCCCAACTGGGCAGGCTGTACATGGCGAGGAGCCTCCGACACACACGCTGAAACACACACACACACTGCTGGTCAGCAGAAAGTGAGCACACGATAATAATAACCAACACTAACGTTTTAACTGATGTCATTAATACGCTAGATATAATAAATGATTCTATATAAATCATTAGACTGGTGTTTTCTCCGACCTGTTTGTCCGGGTGGTTGATGTCGATGGCGGGTTCGGGGTCGTCGCTCCACATGCGCTTGTGGAAAGACTCCAGCAGGGGGCGCTGCAGCAGGACCAGCGCTCCTCTCACCTCGCCGCCGCTCTGCCTCAACGCCTCCTCACAGGCCGCCGAGTCGGTGAAGCCCAGAGAGGCTAGCTCCTTCACCTGACACACACACACACACACACACACGCAATGACTTTATATTACACACTCAAACTTAGTAAAAAATGGTAAACAGTAAAGGTGTTGTGTCACTGTTAGAGATTTAGAGCTGTGTTGGGGGCGGGGCTTAGCAGCCATGGTCTGGCTGGTGGGCGGGGCTTATTTACAGTAATAATTATTTTTGTCAGAAATGAAGAAAGAAAAAAGGAACAAGTATGTAAGAAAACTAAGCAAGGAGTAAAGGAAACATAAATAAAGAAAGAACACATGAAAAGAAACAAAAAGGAGGAAGTGAAGTGCAAAAAGAGTGACAGTAAACATAAGAAAGTAAGCAAGGAGTAAAGGAATGATAGAAAGGAAGAAAGAAGGAAAGAGAAAAAAAGGAAAAATATGGACCAATTGAAAAGCTTGTGACAGGAGAAACACATGTAGAAAGAGAAAGCAAAGAAAGATGAGAAAGAAAGAAAGAATGTGTGGAAAGAGTGACAATAAATTTAAGGAACTAAAATTTAAGGAAGCAAGAAAAAAAAAGGATGACAGGAACGAGAGAAAGTAGGAACACGTGGCAAGAAACAAAAAGGATGACCGAATGTAAATAGGAACAGAGTGATAGTGAACATGTAGTAATGCAGTAAGCAAGGACTGAAGGAAAGATAGAAAGGAAGGAAAAAAAAGGAAGGAGAGAGAAAAGAGAATATAAGATATAGATACAAAACAAATAAAAGATTGTCACGAAAGAAACAAACGTAAAAAGAAAAAGAAACAAAGATAAATAGAAAAAGCATTGAGGATCAGAAACTGTGTATGAATGAAAGCGGTGCAGCGTGTGTTTGTAGTAATGCGCTTGTGCTGATGTGAGCGTTTCCATGGCAACAGCTCATTAACACTGTAACTGTAGGTTTTTTGTCTTGTTAATTAGAAGTGAGAGAGGCCGGTGAGGGAGCGACTGCTCACTGCCAAGCACTAAAACTAGAGAGCATCTTAATGATTTTTAATGGTTTGATGCTTTTAATCATTCATTTAAAACCTCCTGTTAGTCACATGACTTTCAATCTTGATTATTTATTTTATTCTTATTACTTTCTTTTAATTCAATGCTGTGTCCTGAAACTCACTTTAGCGAGGCGGTTCCTGAGCGCCTGCCTAGCTGCTTTCTCACTGTCGCCCCCTGCTGACAGCCAGGCGTGCTTGGCCTCGGCTCTGGATAAAGGCACGGAGGTCTTCTGGGCGTCGGCCTGGTGCGCGGCTGCAGTTTGGAGAGGTTTAGGCTCGTGCTGGAATGAGGCGGCCATGGCACAGATCTCGTCCAGCCTGTGAGGCAGCTCGGTCTTCAGCCAGTCACACGGCGTGCCGCTTACGCCTCCTGAAACCTGCAGACTCGTGTACACCTCCTCCGGGCTCACTCCTTTCACCTCACCCTCCTGAGAAACGGGGATAAAAGTTAACAAGAAGGAACAAACAAACAAACAAACAAACAAAAAAAAAAAAAAAAAGGTCTATTGTAGAGTTTGGACGTTACGTACTCGGATCAGCTTGATGAGTTTAAGCCCCTCCTCCCGCATCAATCTCTGCCTCTTCAAATCCGGATCCTCCGCCGGCCCGTTTTCCGGCCAGACGTCCTTAATCGGGGAGGGTGGGAGGGGTTTTGAGGGAGACGGGGCGGAGTCTGCTCTCGTCAGGTTGCACATTTCGCAGCGGGGCGACGGCGTGTGGTTGGCGTACGTACAAAACTGACAGATCCACTGAAACGGCACAGAGACGAAGAAAGAAAGAAAACAAAAAACTGAGAAGTTGAACAATAGGAGGCTTGAAACTCACACAGATGGCGGCTTAGCAGGCGTCTCGCCAGGTTAAAAATACAGTTTACGCGCTTGTTCCGTCTCGTGAACGGATCGTCGTGATAATCTGCCGCAGGAATGATGAGGGACAAAAAAACCAAACCACAGGGTTTTTTTTCTGAAAAATCTTTCTGAACTGAAGGGAAAGTGTAGATGGGACTTAAATCAAAGATTTATGTTATGATAGGATGGCGAAAAAGTGGGCGTTCCCAAATAAGAACAAGGAGCCTCTAGTGGATTATAGAGGAGAACTTCGACCCGGTGTTTCGACCCAGTGTTTCATCCCGGATCTCAGCATGTCTGGCAGACATTTCGTCTTATTCACTGAAACACAACCTCAGAATCTAAAAACTGGGGGTGATGTTTTCTCTTTTGGCTCATAGGTGTTGGAACGAACTTTCTCGGGACGTCTAGTACAGCCGAGTCACCGGCATTCTTTAAATGACGACTGTAGACCTCTCTGTTTCTTAGGTATTTGGGTTAACATGGCCGATCAGCCTCAGATATTAATGATTCTTTACTAAGCAGCACAACACAAACACATATTTATCAAACATTATCAAAAATCGCACGAGTTAAAAGCCTCCGCTGACTTTTTCAAACTCTGTAAAGAAAATTAGCAAACTCAGAATTCATTTCAAACTCAACTTAATACATAAACCTTAAAAAAACTTAAACAATCAATTATTAGTCAGTTTCTAAAAAAAATAAGGCAATGACTAAGGTCGTGAACTCTGATCCGTGACTTTGCAGGGGGTCGACTGTACCCATTTTTATCCCGTGTGATAGAAATGATAACGACGGCGGATGACACAGAGTAACTTAGTAACAACGTAGCTTTTTTGTTTAATTTTATATGAAGTTGTACGTGCATGTTATTCACAAGTTCTGACGCGTGTACCTTTTGCTACACAGTGTCACTCACGACTCCTGACGTTTCGTTGATTCCTTTGTCTCTTGTTTTATTTTCAACATCAAAGTACAACGGTTGTAACAGTTTCTTGCATAAATCCACTGTAGTCACGACAAGTCGATAGGCGATATGGCTAAAAACTGTATCACTATATCAGTGTTTCATATCGGTCGATATCGATAATTATTGATATTTTTTTTGACCCATTTAAAATAAGGAGCAGGAGAAAAGTATATTACATTTAAACATTTTTATTTTAAACTTAACCTTCCTTCGATCATAGTCCCCTCGGTTATTAAGACAGAAATGTCAATAACCATGGAAAACTCAAATAATTAAAATGTAAACATAAATCTAGTCACAATGTTAACAATTATCACAATGTTAACAATTATTTCTAAACATTTAAGGTGCAAAATGAAAGAAAATGTAAGAAATGCTTAATAAAGTGTAATAAAATGTGCAAAGTGCATTTTCTGCTTATGAAGAGGAATCCAGCAGACCAGCACGAGACAACAATATGGCGCAACCGAACTAGATACTGTTACATGATTGGCGGTAGCGTATCACTTCTTACGTTGCTAGGTTACCAGAGAACGAGTGCCTTTGTTAATGCAACTGTCACGGATAGAGATGCTCCGATCAGCATTTTTGGGGCCGATCACCAAGATCATGATCTGCCGATTGCCGATCACAGAATGGCATGGGAATGGGAATCTTATCTATAATCTAGCAAAGTTTGCACCATTTGTAGAAATGAAACTAACTCTAAATTAACTATATTGAAAAAAGAAAACTGTAGAAATAGGTTACAGTCAAGGTCTTAGAGAACCACCAAGTGTTTATTTTTGAAAATTAGAACTTAAAGCTACTTTAAACCTCTTTCCCAAATAAGGCAGAGTAACTTAAAATTATTCCAAAAAAAGAGGGGTCAGGCAGACCAACACACATCAGATCAGCTTAATGAGATGTAGCCTCTTAATACACAGATTACATTTTATAATTGGCAGCAAAATGTAAAACTTGTTACACCAAAACTGGCTACTGCCACAAAGGACAAAACTATGGCATGTGTTTTTTTTGTGTTATTATTATGAACGTCTGATGTAGTAGAGGAACAACTACATCAGACCAAAAAAATAAAATAATGCAAGCCTGTATTTAATTGAATTAGATTCGTTTCCAATAAACTTTCCAATTAAGTATTTCTAATCAATTAAGTATATCTAATACTTAATAAAATAAAATACATAAACAAGTAATTAAATAATCACCGAAGACGCGTTGTATAATGGAAATGGTGCAGACAGTTGAGCGCGCACAGAATCGAGAAGCTGCGCATGCGTGGAGAACACGTTGAGTAAGCAGGGGAGATATTGCACGCGTATAGAGTGCTTTGTCTGCTCTTGTAGCGTGGAGGGTAAACCGAAACGTGGAAATAGCGCGAACAGGCAGGATAACCACGAGAGTTATTGTAAGAACTCTCTCACACCAAGAGCAAGAGTTTACACAATTCCGCGTTCTAGCAACTCACTCTCAATCAGGAATTGGACCCAAAATTAAAAGTACTCTCATAAGATCCGGAGAAACGTCGGAAACGGCATCGGCAGACTGAGCGCGAATCGCGACGGTACTACTTCAGGGTCCTAGTGCCGGTCACGGAGCGAGTGCGCATGACGGCAACCCTACTAGCTTCGCGACCTCTGTTTTTTTCCGACAAAGAATAAAAATTATTGAACACATTTTTTATTGATATCGATCACTTGTCTATCGTGATATATATCGTTATTGTTTTATCCCCCAGGCCTATGGCGAAGTTAGCTACACTTGGAGATGATTTATACACCAAACAAATGAACTACCATTTTATACCCGACCAAGTTCTGACTCACATCTCCATTCGGCCACCATAGGAAACGCAACAAGTCTGTGTCCTTTTCCGGAACTCTAACCTGATAGTACATGGCTTCCACATCTGCCATCATGGCCTCTTGTCTGAAGCGTGTAAGCACTCCAATGAGTGAGTTTGTCAGGTCGGGTCCCTGCAGGAGCTCGCAATTTAATAATACTCCCTGATAGCTAGCAGCACAGTCGAAGACTACCCTTAGTTTTTCTTTTGAGGATGGTATACACCATGGTGAGGTATATACACTTATATATATACACTTGCCCATCTTGTCGACCCTTTTCAAACATGTCGGTTATGAAGCTTGAATACTCTTCATGAAAGGAGCGGTTATTCTTAAACTTCCTTTTGAGGTTCAGTGCGCGCTGCATGGCTGCACTTCGGTTATTGGGCACTTGAATAGCTGCTTTTTTAAATGGGAGGCCAATGTAGAAGTGATTGTCAATGAACTGCAGGGAGTTAGTTACAGAGTCTAAAAACTGATTGTGACAACTCAGCGTGGTTGTACTGTTGTATCAGCATTTGTTCTACACTTTCGATGGAAACTTTGTCGACTGCAATGTCGCTGACATTATGGGTTTGGCACTCACGGGCATGCTTAAGTGGGTTGCTCGGAGGTGTGATGGCAGTTCGAGTTATTTCGTTGCCGAACTGTGGTCATGGTGGTCATTGTGTTCCGGTTCGGGGGGGCATGCACCACTTGTTTTGATGACCACGCTCTGTCTCGCAGGATGTTGTTTTTTACCGTCCTGGTACGAATTTAGTTTAGCATCGGCCATTGCAAGCGCCGTTTCTATTTCCAGCCTTTCCTTTTGTGCTTTTAATTGTGTTGTTTAGCCTTAAGTTGTGCTTTCAATTGCTCTTCCTCAGATTTTAATTGTGCTTCCTCCAGTTCCAGCGCCTGCAGATCTCTCAAGGTTGCTGCTTTAGCCAGCAAGGCTGCTCTGTTGACTTCTGCCTTTCTTAGTCGAGCTGAGGATGCTGTAGATGTTAAGGACCTCTTGGATGCCGCTGACGTTACGCTTCCGTGCCTTTTAGGGGCGGGCGTCTTGAGCTCCAACATTGACACACTGTCGTTTGGTGAAACTCCATCGTCAACTGTTTTGGGACAACTTACGACTTCAATCTAGGGTGATACCAGTGGTGCTGATCGGTTTCACGCTCTTCATCCTTTGCGCACGCTCGCACTTTTACATTGCTTTCAATAAAGTCATTTAGCAGCCCTTCGTATTCGCCGCGCTTGGCTTTAACGTCATGCAAATTACAAGCATTATGCATAAGTGACTCCACTTGCTTTCTCTGGCGTTCTTCAGTTTGTGAAGCTTGTCTGGAGAATCGAGCACCATCACCTGCTCAGATTCGACGATAGCGGCATTGTCCTCACCGTGTGACATGGTGAAATTTAAAGCAGGCAAGTCCTCTTGTCGCTTTCTCTTGCTCGTCGGCAGTCGATTCGCGTTTTTAAAATCGCATGCGCGCTCTTCACTCCACGTTCACACTCTCAAATCACTTATCTTCATTTTGCAGTGGAAAAAGCTTTTGACTTTACATGTACGTGCATGTTATTCACAAGTTCTGACGCGTGTCCCTTTTGTTACACAGTGTCACTCACGACTCCAGACGTTTCGTTGATTCCTTCGTCTCGTTTTATTTTCAACATCAAAGTATAACGGTTGTTACAGTTTCTTGCATAAATCCACTGTAGTCACGACAAGTCGTTTGCTGTGTTCTGTAGCTTCGATAGATTACAGTTACAACAACTCAATTGACTGTATCTCTTAGCTTACAGTCTCACGGTCAAAGGCTTGTGTTCTCCACACCTTTCTGTATCCTTCCGTGTCTTAACAACAACTGATCAACTAACGTGCGTGATAGACATGCAGCTACATAACTGTGGGATGATGTCACAGAACAACCCATGAAATGACGTCACAATACAAATTACAAGTATGATACTTAATGCTTAATGCTTAACTAATAGACTGAAATGAAATAAACACAACAACAAATCACAAGAATGAAATATGGCCCTTACAGAAGTTAAAAATTAAACTCTCGTATTTGAAGTTAGTTTGTAGTGTTTAAATGCTACGCTTGTTTTGGTTTTAAAACTAATGTTATAAGGAACAGAATACATTTAAAAAATTATTGAACTTTTTAAAAAGATTTTAAATTGTGAGAAAAATTTAATTAAAATACCAGAAATGTATATATAAATGTAAAATCCAATCGAGATATTTATAAAATTGAAATTTGAATCGAATCGACAACAAGGTATCACTTCAGAAGACCTGGTTTTAACTGCCAGTCGATCTACGTATTTCACTTTGGTTTTCCCACTGTTTATGTGGTTTAAACCAAATTCTTAAAGGTAGATCGCCAGGAAATGTTCATACAAATGATAAAATTTGCTTAACGCTCCTGTGCTTCAATCATCTCCTCTTTTATTGAACTGAGAAAAGTAAGAGAGCCGGTCAAATCAATAAACCCCATAGCTGTGCTATAAGAGACATATGCGCTTTTACTTTTATTTAATTGTCTTTACTGTTAATTAAATTGTTTTTGTGCCACAATGAATCACGCTGTAGTGCTTGGAAGCAGCTCTAAATCTTTAACCTATTGAGGCTCTTAAAGCTGAAGTATAAAAGAAAACAAAAAAAAAAAAAAATCCAAATTCAGGCTCACCTCTGTATCTTTTTTTTTATTTAGCTAAATCAGTTTTGTCTTAAAATCCATTAAAACCCGGTGAACATCAACATCTTTATTCCAGCTAAATTTCTGGGATCTTAAGACAATAAGTTTTAGACAGCAGCTCCGCTCATTTATTATCTGGGGCTGGCGTTCTAACGAAGCGGTGAGCGAGTACCTGCAGTCCTGCGGGAGACGGTGTGGGTCGCGATGGCGTCACAGGAGGGCGTGTGGCCAGACGGGGGCGCTCACACACCTCGCACAGGATACTGCTGCTGGAGTTCACCACCGTGCAGCTCTTACACTGCCACTCTGATAAAACACAAAGGATGGGACTGTTTAACGTTTCATACCTGTGCTTAAGGATCCTAATGCAGAATTAAAATTTCAAAGAGCCTCGAGACTTCACTTATATAATTATAATTATATAATAATCACAGTCTACAAGGAGCTTTGGTAGGAATGATATGACGGCGTTGCTCCACACCAGTGTTAAGAGTTTTAGCTCGTACCTTCAGTTTCCTCTTACGTTTTTATCGTCTTATTGACTGACCTGTGATGGTAGACGGCTGCGGAGGATCCTCCTGTGCCGCCGGGGCAGCCGCGGCCAGACGGGGGCGCTCACAGGTGCTGCACAACACCTGCTGCAACGTGTTGACTGTGGTGCAGTACGAACAATGCCACGTGGCCAGAGACGTGCTGCGAGGAAAGCAGAGCAAGCATGAGCACAGAGATTAGTGATGTAATTCGGAAAGCGGTGAAGATTAAATCTTTGATTGTATTTTTTTTTTATTGTTAAAATTATCAATAAATCATTAATCTGCTTAATCACACTTTATTCCTAAACTTGACATTCATATTGTAATTAATTTCAGTGTAAAAAGATACTCATTCTTTTACAGGTGAATTTCTAGACAGAATCAAATCAAAGCACGACGATACTGTAATCAATATTCCTTGATCTATTATCACAGGTAGTCCCTGACTTACGAACATCTGAGTTATAAACGGAACGCGGTTCTACTTCTGGTTCGACAGCGGAAGTATCTTACGTGTATCGTACAAAAAATTAGACGCTGCAGTGCACCAGATACCAACATTTACAATTATATAATATATTTTCAGTGTCTAAGTGAATGTATAAAATGTTTAATGTCCGCTATATTGTATGTGTGTGTGTGTGTGTGCGGGAGAAATGTGTCGGGCTCACCGGTTTCAATGAACCAGTCCAGGAGCACGATGATAGAAAATGTCTGTCCTGTAAATCTGTCGTGATGGTGAATAATATTAATTTCGGAAAAATACTCAACGACACAAAGTTCACAGTCCGCTACAGTGGAAAAAAGCTCTAAGACAAAATAGCGTCCTGATGGTTTCCCCTCGCAAAGAAAAAACTGTTCCATTTGACGTGTGAGATTCATTTCCTTGGGCGAGGTTATGGTTTTTGGCCACATGATGGCAGTGTGGGGAAAGGAGACAGAGATTTAGTCGAGTGACTCGGCTTGATTTACATTGTATATTCGTGTCAAAGGCGTATAAAACTCACTTTGTCAGACTTAAGAACAAATCTGACTTACGAGGGTGCTCCTGGAACGTAACTCGTTCGTAACTCGAGGACTACCTGTATATTTTAAACTTAAATTTATTTTATTCTTTGTCACTAAAACTTTTCAAAGGAACCTTTGTTCAAGAATTTAGAAAACAATCACGTAGATTCGCCTCTTGGATTCGATTCTGAATTGAAAAGGTGACTCCTTTTTTTGAGTTGTAATTAGTCACTAATTCACGTTCACACTTCACACTGAGTGAATACAAGGTTTTAAACCCGTGTTCTGATGTGCGCTCTAAAGGGAGCGGTGCGAATCCCACCTGAGCGATTTGCTGCTTCTCGGAGACGCCACTGGGCGCCTGGTGTGTGTGGAGCGACCCGGGTGCGAGTGGTAAAGTCGGTCGCACTCTAAACACAGGCGCTGGGAGCAGGTGGTGCATTGAGACGTCACGTGGTAGATCCCGCATATGCTGCATGTCTCTTCACATACCGCTGCTGAAGACATAGCCAAACAATATATAAATAAATTTTTTTTTTTTAAAAACACACTTTAAGAAAAAGGCACACTCTGAGAGTCCTGGAATACAGCCACGCCGTCAGGGAAGAAAAATAGATGTGATGACCTGGTCATTCAGTACATATAGGTCGTCAGCTGACTCATCAGACCCACGTGAGCTTTTTCAATCGTTCCAAAGTCCAGTCTTAGCGCTCCCTAGCAAATTTAGTGTTGTTTTTCTGATCTCGCAAACACATGGTTTTCTTATGAAAACTCAGTCCCAATTCTGTGAGTTTTCATCAGTTTTTTTTTTCCATCATGCAACTTAACCAAACGTTTAAGTGATCTAATCATTATATTTTTTTCTTCTCACCACATTGTTTCAGTGAAGTTGAGGGTTCGGCACTATGTGGTTAAGTTTTAATAATACACTGAACAATTCTTAACCTAATTTCAGTCATTTAAAATCTCCTAAGCTGTTTTCTTTGCTTGATGCAGGGAAAATAATTTGATCTTTCTGAAATAGCGATGTTTTTGGCAAGTTTAACATTGAGGTAACTGTGTTACCAATATGTAACACTGAGGACAAACATTTTAAATAAAGATGATTTCTGAACATACAGAATTTATGTAAAATTTTCTTCAAAATTGTTTACTTTTTTTTTGGTCAACAAAATATCTATCAATAAATCAAAACCCCACAAGTTTAAAATAAAGCTAGTTTTAAGTGATGTTTTTAGTTAATTCTTTTTTCATTATGTTTTATCTTATATCTTGGGCACAACACACCCACACATACATATACAGTACATATACAAGAGCTTTATACAATCCCACGGAGCCCCTAAAGGATCACAAGTGAGGGGAAATATCTGTTAGCCTCCAGAGTCTGAGTACAAACTGAATGTCTTTATATTTTACTCAAGCTGAAAGTAAAAATCAGTAATTCTCTCCATGTCTGTTTAACAACGCACACGCACGTGTAACTCTAATCCCAGTAGTTTGCCTCTTCTTCTTCTTCTTCCTTTATTTTTTTTACGTTTGCCAGCAGTGGCGGCCGGTCAATAAGGGGTGCTGGGGCGCCGCCCCCTTAAAGTTAGGCAAAGAATGCTACTTTAACATATAATTATTTAACATCATAATTATTTATTTTAATGAAATAAAGTCATTTAGTCACAATATTTTGCTGTACTTCTTAATATAATTTATAATTTTTTATTTAATCTAAACTGTATTACGTTCATTTGTGTTCGTGTATGCGGGGCGCCGGACAAACGAGTGTACAGACACGTAAATTTTTGAAAAGCATATGATTTGAGGCTGAGCTCTAATTGTATTTTTTTAAATGAGGGAACCTTCTCACTTTTGTTCTTAGCGAATCAATATTATTTTAAAATATTTGGGCTCATGTGATTGGACCATTCTCAACGAGTCTTATGAACGTTCAGCAGATTGTTAATTACATTTACATTTACATTTAGGCATTTGGCAGACGCTCTTATCCAGAGCGACTAACATTTTTTAAATCTTATTACACATCTGAGCAGTTGAGGGTTAAGGGCCTTGCTCTAGGCCCAACAGTGGCAACTTGGTGGTTGTGGGGTTTGAACCTGGGATCTTCCGAACTGTAGTCCAATGCCTTATCCACTGAGCTACCCCTGGCCCTTAATTAATGTATTGAATAGTGATTGATGTGGAAGCAGCTAAATATGAGAGAAAATTTTGTAATTTATTTGCTAAAATACCCCTTTGCAAGGCGATCGGACAAAGAAAGAGAAAAATTTAAAGAACTTGGACCAGATGACCTGTTTGCGAGATCTCGTAAAACTTGACTCGAGTCCCTTTTTTCCTACTTCCCCAATTTTTTTCTAAATATTTCTGTTCCACCCTTGTGTCATGTCCTTTCTTTCCAAACTAAATAAATGTATATACATATAGATGTTTAAAATAAAAAGAAAGTATAGATTTTATTTATTTATTTTAATTCCCAGCATGCAAATTTTTTTTTGCCTGCATGTCATTATTACCACATGATCATTACGTGATTATGTTAAAGGCAGGTTTATTCCGGCGCTCGCTCTGTATTAAAGGCAGGTTTATATTTACATGGACTTTCCTTAGAGCCGTTTGATGGCGTCGTGATGTAGCGTGGTGTAAAAAGCCAGGTGATATGTGAGACGTGAGCTCACCTGTTGGTTTAGGGGGTGTGGTGGAGGAGGACAGAGACAGCAGTCCGGTGGGTTGAGACGGAGACAGCGTGGGCTGTGAACCCCTCTCCCATGGCCTCTCGCTGGACGGAGAGATCACTACAGCGTCCGCACTCACTCCGTTATCGTTGTCCTGTTAGAACCACACATAATCTTTACGTCAGGTCGTGTCTGTGTTCGTGTGTGTGTGCGTGTGTGCGTGCGTGCGTGTGCGTACACACGCTTAAATACCTTCTGAGTCAGAGCAGGAATGATTCTCTCAAAGAACTCTGGGTGAGGATGGGTCTCCTGCACATGTGTAAATTATTGTTATTATTATTATTATTATGACAATGATGATGATGAAGAGGAGACACAGCACTGACCTTGATCAGCATGTCCAGCTCTGTGCGCAGGCTCATGACCTCCAGTGTCACCGATGCCACCTTGGCGACATCCGGCTCCGTGATGTCATCGGGAAAGCTCAGGCCGTCTGGCTGCTGATTGGTGTAGCCGTACAGACACAGGACGGTCCGCCCACCCTGAGGACGCAGGACACTCGTTCACTTCCACACACAGGACGATTGTCACTGGTATAGTACACCGTATATACTCACGTATAATTAACTGTGATTAGAATCATTGTTTTTTTTTTCAAAACTTCTTTAACAATAACATCTTAATCTTATATTAATTATCAAATGTCTATACATTATTACCAATATAAAATGTTTATATATATATATATATATTTCTAAAATTTAAGTTCAATTTCATTAATAAATTTATTCACTAGGCTTTATTTATTCATTTATTTCGTTTTGGACGAGGCCTAGAAATTAAATAAATGCGTTAGATGGTGATTCTTTGTGACATTTCAATAATTAATAATTATAAAAATGTACTTTTTTGACACAAAAGAAACAAACATTTATTCACTAATTAACTGCATTTACCATGAAAGACCCGATTATTTTGAAAATCTATTAATCTACAGATTATTGAAATTATTAATCGGATTAGAAGTGGTGCAATAACACGACAATCGCAAAATTTTTACATTGAGCTTGAAGTAATAAAACATTACAAGTAACCCTATAGTAGAGTGGGGTGTAGTGAAGTAGTGGGGGGCGTGGTCAGGCCAAATGATGTGTGAAGGGGCGGAGAGTGAGGAAAAGTGTAAAAAGGACAAAAACAGACATCTTGAGAACTTGAAATAAATAAAAAAACAGACTCTCAGTAACACATACTCAGTAATTATCCACACTCTCGTCAGGTGTAAATCCGTTTCCCCTTACCTGACTCTCGCAGCCTTCACCCAGCGGTGATGGCCACGCCCCCGCCAGCACAAAGTCCTTCCCTATGATTCTAGCAGATGTTTTGCTTAAGTTATGAGTGAATTGTTTACACATTTAGGAGTTTTTGGCTTTTGAAAGTGTTTGACAATCGCGCTATGACTCACTTCACTCCAGTAATCCTCACACCCACATGTCAGGACGTTTCAGTGTCACTCACGTGAATAGCGTCCACCGTGGCCCTGAACACGGGGTTATTGTGTTTCACCGTGCGCCAGTACTTGGGTCTGTTGGGGCTGGTTAGGTTGGAGCCGTACTTCTCCAGGATGTTGAGCGCTGTGGACAGTTTTTGCAGTGATGCTATCGCCTAAGGGAAAAAAAACAAGTTTACAGGGAAAGGTTGTGAGGGAACTGAGCGGCTGGAGTCAAGTTAAGGTCAGTACAAAAAAAAAAAAAAGCATTAAACTTCATTACATTAAACTTGCTGTTAAAGGAAACGAGAAACCCCTCCCCCTCACCTCTTTCTTGTTGCTTCCAGCACTGTTTTCTATCAGCATCTTCTCTGCGGATATTAAACCGTACTTAGCCGACGGAGGCAGAGAGATGTTGGCCACGATGGAAACGCTGTTCTTGATATCCTGAGCAGATCCGGGTCTGGAGAGGCTCGCTTCAGCCTGGCTCCTTGCCTCCTCCAACTGTTCTGACAGCATCATCGCCTGAAAGTGATCTCAAGTCTGCGTAACGGTATGGAATCAGCAAATTAGCAGAGAAGAAAGAGTGTGTGGAAGTGGAAAGCAGACAAGGAGTTCGAGAGACAGAGCAAGAAAAATCAGGGAAGGAAGCATTGGAGGTTTTTAAAGAAGGCTGGTCTGAAAAATTGGCTAGGAAGATGTGGGAGAGTGAGATCTACAGTTGGCGGTAACGTAACCTACAGGATTTCAACCGCAGATAAACAACAAAGGAGAAAATGAAAAAGACAAAGATGAAGAAGAAGAAAAAGAAAAAAAAAAGGTCCTCATTATGTAATCATGTAATGAAGCTCCATAATTGAGACATGGTGCGAAAATGCAATCTTAAATACCTTAAAATAATGGTATTATCTGTATATGAAATGATAACTGAATACAAAACGTACAAAGATTAAAAGATGTAAGATCTTACTTTTACTAAAGGAAATAAACAGCAGATCTATATCAAAATGACAGCTGTTTCACTTGATCTTGTAAATCCAGTAACAAAAGAACACTAGATATCTGACCAAAATGATATTTTCTTTAAATAAATTAATGCCGGCTTTTAAAATGATCATATATATAAAAATAATAAAAATAATGACAATACGTTCATTATTTTCCAAATACTTGCTGATAGTGAATGGAAAGTGAAAGCAGTACCATGGTGACCTGATTTCACTTCCGCATTCCCACAAACCACGCCTCCTCTCTTTTGATTGGTCAATCTGGCCTGTATCATTTCTGAGCAGGAAGTGTTTAAGTCGAATTAGGAATGTTCAAGATCCGAATCGGGAAGTTGATTCAACGAACCGATTCCACGCAAACAAACCTGCGCTGAATCAATATTTATATAAAATAATACAAACGATTATAACAAATAATAAAAATGCGAATAATAAAAGGTCTTGGCACAAATCTTAAAACCTTGAGACATCGTATTGTAGCTAATAACCGCTGCTAACACAGCTCCTGAAACGATTCACCTCGAGAATCGACTCTTTACGGAATCGACTCATATTTGGAGCTCAGTATTACTTGGCTTTTTAATCTAATAAGCTTTGAATTAAACACAATTTATTCACGATTCGAGCTTTCGATTTCAACTTTCACATCCTGAGTAACCACAACGTTTATAAAATAGCTAGCTAGCCGGGTTTTTTTAATCTTCATCTGGTAAAACAGCTAACAAACACACACTGACACTGACAGTTACGCGCTCGTGCCAAAATATTATTAATAAAATCATTTAAGCCCAAACAACACGTATGTTTATGAATCTTTATGTTTAAAAATGCCACTTACTGCGCACTCGAATGCAGCTAATCAGCTAGCTCTCGCGTTTGGAAACAGTACAGTGGCCGGGAAGGTCCAAACTGCGTTTCAGGTATTTACCGCCCTCTTCTGGAATTTGGAGGTAATGCAGCCGTTTCCTAAATCCTGCAGTTTAATAGTTTAATAGTTTATGTGCTGATTTAAAGCCTGTTTTTCTGAGTTAAATCTTTTGAATGACTCAATTATTATGTGATGATGGAATCAATGGATCAATGACATGCCTGGCCTCATGATGCTTTACTGTTGGCATTACACGGAACTGATGTCTTTTTCCGGAGGTTCCAAACAATCGAAGAGGGAATTCATCAGAGAAAATGACTTTACGGCATTCCTCAGCAGTTCGTACCTTTTGCTGTACCTTTTGCAGAATATCAGTCTGTTCCTGAGGTTTTCCCTGGAGAGAAATGGATCCTTAAAATGTATGAATGCGAGCGCTTACCATCAGTCCTGCGTCATGCCAACAGTGAAGCGTCATGAGACCATTCATGTATGCTGTCGCTTCTCAGCCAGGGGATTGGGCTCACTCACAAGTTTTTTAAAGAACACAACCATGAATAAAGAATGGTACAAAAACATCCTCAGAGAGCAACTTCTCCCAACCATCAGCATGATGGAGCTCCTTACCATGAGGCAAAAGTGATAACTATGTGTGTCAGGGAACAAAACATGGAAATTTTGGGTCCATGGCCTGGAAACTCCCCTGACCTCCCATTGAGAACATGTGGTCGATCCTCAGGAGGCGGGTGGACAAACAAAAACGCACAACTTCGCCATCAGTCAGGAAGTTGATTGACAGCATGTCAGGGCGAATTGCAGAAATCTTGAAAAATAGGAAACAACACTACGTATGCTGACTTTTTGCATAAACTTAATGTAATTGTTGATAAAAAGCCTTTGACCCTTATAAAATGCTTGTTATTATACTTCAGTAGATCAGAGTAACATCTAAAAACAGTGACGCAGTAGATTTTTAAAAAATTGTTTTATTTTCAAAGACTACGTGCTTTCCATAAGGTCCTTCTAGTTCCTCTTCCTTCTTTTTTCCCCTTACGCTTCCTGCTTGAGTAAATATCTCATTTTGTTCTTTACACTATATTGTCACGCCACTAAAACCTAAGTGTGTTCACCTTGTTTTGTGACTGCTTTGTTTTAAATTGTAGGTTTTATACCAGATAAACTTTAAGTTTGATAAAGCAGATTTTAAAACTTTTCAGTGGAGAATATTTTATTAAGGGCTGGACGTTATTAAACAATAATCACTGCTTATAGTAAAAATAAACTCACAGAAATACCTAATTTCTAATTCATGATATAAAATATGTAAAAATAAATCGTATAATATTTAGAAACACTTTAAAAATATGCATATATATTTAAAACATACTGTCCATGAAAATTGTTTTAATAATATTATATAATGCTATATTGTGAAATTAAAATCTTGATAAAATGTGTTACTATATATTGTTATACAACTTTAATTCGGCAGACTGTTATTAAAATATTACATATCTAAATACATGTTTTAAGTTTGCTTTGGGGTTTATATTTAACCCCCAATATATAAGGTGCAGTATTTATATCTTATATTAAATCCAAAATATACTGTATTTTTATCTACATTATATATACTGGTTAGATATTAAATGCTTAAAAGAGCAGATTTTAAAATGTTTTTGTGTGTGTGTGTGTGTGTATTTATGTTATATGTTTTGTTTAGTAAATTTGTTGTTATGTAATATATTGCAGCGTATTACAATATTATGTTACTTTACTTAATTTACTCTTTGATTTGGCACACAGTTGTTAAAATATTAAATATCTAACACTAAATAAATGTTTTTGCTTTGTGGTTTATATCAAAATGTATTTTTCCTCCAGGATATACTGTATTTTCATTTAAATAAATATATTCATATGCTAAATATAACTAAATAATAATTTATGTAATAAATAATAATTTTTGGTGTGTGTGTGTGTGTGTATATACAGGCTTAATGTTAAATGTGTTCTGTTTTTTACATTTTTGAATTAAATATGTACAAATTATTATATTTTGAATAGGCTATATAAAAACCCAGTGATGTATATTTAGAACAGAGTGTGTAGCAGATCCACGCTGGTCTAGGGGCAGTCAGGAGTTAAACCACGCCCTTATCAATCAACTTCAATTAAGGGCGGATGTAATTAGCTGGAGGCGGGGCCGCTCAGGATGGAGCACACCTGTTGCACCCAGGCTTGTGTGAGGAGCTTATATGAGCTATTTATAGGGACCGAGAGGTGTGTGTGTGGAGTTTGTTGCTCTTGCTTGGTGCACTTACATATTGTGATCACATTGCACGTTTAAGGTTAGTTGTATAATAATGTACATGTTCTGTTCATTATCTCTGTTTGTTGTAAAAAAAAAAAAAAAAGTGGAATATGTGTGTTTTTAATGTTAATTGTGTTTTTGCAGTAAATATATATAGTGGTGTTGTGTATCCTGTGTTTGGTTCCTGTCCCTTCACTCAAAATGGAAGGTGAGCATGATGATGGTTTTACTGATCACATGTTCACTTCGGGTGGGTTAATGTTAGCTTCTAGATTCTCATCTCTTGTACTGGCGTAAAGTTCATGATGCACCTTATTAATCAACAGTTCTTTATTAAAATGAATCCTTGGGCAATGTCTTGTGAGGGTGAGATTTTGTTTTCTTTTCCAGAAGTTTCTCATCCTTCACAATCAGATGTTGAGCAACCACACCCCCCTGTTAATCACAATAGACCATTTTTCTACGTCCAACCACCTTCTCAACCTTATTTCATGTATCAATGGCCAATGGATCCATTTGGACAGTATGGCTTCCCAGGACCAGGTAAGAAACCTTTCAGGTAGGAGAAAATAAACACTTTTCCTTTCCTGCACCTGACTTTGTCTTTTCACTTTCTTCTTCTTAGTATTTCCTTTTGGGCGTCCCTACATGCCTCCATATCAATTTATGCAGTATCCTGGTTACGTAGTCCCACATGCGCCCATGCAGCCAACTGATTACAGAAGGGTTGCCCCGCTCTTTCCTCCCGTCGCTTCCTACGACCTCCGTTTCCGTCAACAGTTCCAGCAGACGAGCATGCACCGTGAGACCACGTCGTCTGAGGCCCAGACGGAGCCCAGAGATCCGGTTAGCAAGCTGATGGATAGCCTTGAAAGTCTCCGAGCATGTGAAAAATCTGGAGCGGTTAAGGACTCCACTGTGATGTTTTCCTCAACTCCTGCTGTAAACTTGTTTACTGGTGAGGTGGAGAAGATGAAGGCTGGAGATAAGATAAATGTGAAGCCTGCTTCTCAGTTTGATAAGGCAGAGCAGGATGACTTGTCAAAACTGGTGACTCCCTGTGACTCGGCTGTGTATGATGCAGAGTCAAGCCAGGGCCGTCTAGAGGAGTGTGTGCTGTCGGATGTGCTGCCTCTTGACAGTTCCTCAATTCGTGACGAAAATCAGGACCAAGATTACAAAAGGGGCGATTCAAAGATGCTGTGTTTTCAGAGTGAGAAATGTGGTGGAAGCCATTCAGCTGAGGTCGAAGACTCCGGCGCTCATGTTTCTGACCTATTTGAGGGCAAGTCCTCCATTCAAAGTGAGCAGGTTGAGTATTTGTCTCCTGAGTCTGTAGAGGTTACCGAGCCTCTCTTGCAGATGACCGCAGACTGTGATCTGCCATATCAAATCCTCCGCCTTCCTTGCAATAAAACCACCACTGGTTTGTTGCTTCAAAAAGAGGTCGACCCATTGCTCTACATGGATCCGTCTGCTCTACTGCCTTCTAAAAGCTACACTTTTGGAAGCCCGTACACTCACAACTACTACCCTCAGGTGGTTCCTGAGCGTCAGAGTGTTCTCAGTCCTTCGTTAGATGAACTGTCCTCCAGGGATGAGATGTTCTCCACTGATGTCGAAGATGATCCAACATCTGGGCAAGCCTATGTAGATGGTGGCAAGCTGGCAGAAACTGGAGTTGTTCCCACCCCCGCTGAAACGGCTCAGACAGATAAAGCATGCACTGTCTGGGCCAAGACTTGTGCCTGCTGTGGTGCAAGCCTTCCAGATGAAGATGTCAGCCCTGCAGAACTGTTGGAACAGGATTGTGACTGTGAACTGGACGAAGATCCTGAGGAGCCAAGTACCTGCAGTGCTCAGAAAGTAGTATTAATGCAGAACCCTTCTAGGCAAGGATTATCACCTTGTTCTCAAGTTTCTAAACACACAGCCAGGAAGGTGCTGGAGGTTGCAGAGCCAAGTGGGCAGGACCAAGGCCATGGCAGAGGAGAGTGTGGTGATCAGTCCTGTTCAGCTGCTAAAGGAGACAAGGGCCGAGGCAAATGTCAAAAGGGTGCCCAGTTCAGATCTTACTCTGGTACGTCATAGTTTCTTAGACTCTTTATTACATGACTTGACTGGTATGCTAGTTCCTTGTGTGGCAGTTATTTTATTTTATTTTTTTCTCCCTCTCTTCTCACAAAGTCATTGGTCAAAGTTTATTGACGGTTCTGCTTAAATTTCTGGAAAATGATGTACTCGGTGGTATAGAGATGTGACTTCATCCTTGTGCTTTTAAAATGTTTTTCAGAGCATTGTCCAAGAGAAGGTCTAGAACTAGTGGACCAGGAGAATTGGTCTGGCTGCAACGGCAAGCAGAGATCACGTACCTGCAGGCCAGCCAATGGTCTTCAAGAAAAAGGTGTTCCCACCCCCCCAAATTTGTGGTGATTAAAGATTGATTCGGACTATAGAAGTACACAAACAAGAATATTCCTGAAAGTGACTAGTGATGCTGTTTTCTTGGCCTGGCACATCTATACCTAAAACTTGGTGAAAGTACAGGCTGCACAAAATTTTCAATATGTTAATTGAGATCACATGACCTGAAACCTCATAATTTTGTTTAAAATAACCATGTTGGACACAAAGCCAAGACGCAAGCTTTTTATGGAATCTGCCAAGAAAAATCATTTTGCCCTTCAGTTTAACATGCATTCTTACACATTTATGGTCTGTCAATCTTTAAGTTTACGGTTTTCCTTTTTTAAAACTTGCACTGTCATGAAGGGAGACCTGCAAGACGAAGGCCTTCGTGCAAGACGTTTGCTCAGCAGAGGCCAAGGAGAAATGAATACGATGACCACAATGAGGCAGACTTTTCCTACTGTCAAAGGGGCAGAGGTAAGTGCATGATTTTGTCTTTTTATGTCATGGAAAATCTCTGGTAGTGCTCAACTTAACGGTATTTGTCTTTACCAGGATCTACGAAAAGAAGAGGCACAAGATACTAAACTATGATGAGCACCGCTTTAATACTTAAATGTATTACCTAATAATAAGAATAAACACTATTGCACTATGGAATGCACAAAAGCATGCTATAATTAATAAAATAAGCACGGGTAACTGTTCAAATAAGGGGTGTTGCTGAAATAAACTGCGTTTTTGACGCTCATGCCACTTCATTTTGAGTGCTGTGCATTCATCTTAATCTGGCCTGAGGAGCGTTTTTCTCTGGACCAGGCCTTGCCATGCTTTATGCATTCATGTGTGTGGCTGGATCTGGGAGGTGTAGATCTAGTCTGTTCGCTTTTAGCACTGCTTGTCAAGGTCTGATTCACAGAACGCTTTCTCAGGTTTATTTATCTTTCTTTTTTTGAAGGATGGGCATCAGAAATGCAGCTTGAAAATAAATAAATTAATAATAAAAAAAATAGAAAAATTGTGATATCTTGGCAGTCTGGCTGAGCCTAGTTTAGACATGTCGTTTTATCATGCAACTGTCGTTTTATACCTGAAATGCAGTGTACTGTTGACTTACAGTGGTCATTAAAATCTTTGCATTGCACTTGTTTTGTGTCTTTGAATCATTTATGCCATTTTGATTGCCATTAGGGCACATGGTAATTTATGTACACTGACCTTAGGAGGTGTGTTTGTCATCGGGTGCCAAAGACTGGTCACTTGGGTTCTTCAGCAAATGACTTTTGCATTATTAAAACTCAATAGTCGTGAGTTATTACAGGTCGTTCTGCATTTTTGTTTAACTTCTATACTCGGATGCCTCAGTGTTGTGCTTTTTAGATGCAGGTTATCCAATATAGATTTGCTTTAGTAACTTGGAATGGAGCTCAAGTTGGGTGTATTAAATACTATTAAGTACTGGTCATTGGGGAAAAGTTTTTAGAAATGGCTAAAATAATCTAAGCTTTAATGTAATCGGTGATATTTCAGGTTGACGTACATTTGTCTGTATGGCGGAACTCTAACTTAATACAAAGAAATCACATTCTGTAAAGTTGAGTATCTTATGCCATCTTTACACAAAGTTGTACATTCTATTGTCTGCCAAATACACTCCCTGTTCAGTGATCGGAGAGTAAATCACAGATGAGGAATGAAAAAAGTAGATTGAATAAAGATGATTTGTCTTTAAAATGACTTCGGTAAAAGTGAAAATATGAACTAGTCCCACTAAAATATACTTTAGCTTTTTCTTGTATCTATTGGTGCAGGTGTTTGTTTACATTGAGCAAGTAGATTATTAAATTTGACACATAATGGTTCATAACATTGCTTTTACTTAACATTTGGAATTTATTATGGTGCAGGTTAAACTTCGGGCGGTTATAAGTACTACAAAAGTTTCATTAAGTTATGGCCTGGATTGCTGTACAAAGTTTTGAGACTAGTTTCTGGTCCTGTATGTACAGTAGGAAACAAAGATATTACTGAATTGTACAGACAATCTTACATCTATATACATGTCTAGTTGCCTGATATAAGCGTCTACTTTTTAGTGCTTCTCTCCCCCCCCCCCCTCCCCCCCCCAAAAAAAGAGATTGTAGCGTAGCATGAAGGAAAAAGCACAATTAAATGGCTTAACCTAAGCCTATAAACACAGCTTCCCTTGTTGACCAGTGTCCCAGCCACAATAGACTAATGCCCTAGGATGATGCATGTTCTTTTACAAACATAACAAACCTCATGGTGGCTGTGGCACACAATCCAAGACGTGAAGTCATCGACGTGACTAAGCCCCATGGTAAAAGCCTGTTTCCGCTCAGTTGTCTCAGAATTGATACCATTCAGAATATATTGTCAAAAACAATGATCAATAATCAGCTGGTGCGATAGTGATGCGGCCAAGTCGGTATGTCATTTAAAAACAACACCAGAGCCATGTTTGTGTTTAACCACTAACCCAGTTCACGTCAAGTTGACTGTACAAACACACAGGTACCTGCATGTGAGCGCCGAAAACATGACCGCTCGACTGATGGCTGTCCGATCGGGTCATGTTGCAGCGTATAGTGTGTCACTTGGAGCGACATCTTTAGACATCGTCATCCAGAAAATGTGTTTATTCTAAAAATAAGGTTTCTGCTCGCCAGGCCTGAGGTATAATTCGACACCGTGACAGTAATACAGGAATTTTATTTTACATTTTAGCATTACATGTTAAATAACTACCGTTATTTGTTCATGCTGTTTCCTCATAGATATACAAAGCGTATTTATTTGCTGAGAGTGGGTGTGGTTTGTTGAAATATCCACAAATTAATATCTTTTATGCACTTATTTGGACAGCTGTTGTAATATGAACTACTGTATAGCACAGACATTTTCACTGTGAAGAGAACAACAAGCCAATGTATTTTTTTTTTTTCCTGCCTCTGTGTTCATGTCACACATGCAAACGATTAATACACGCTGTGCTGCATAACAGCAGGCAGGTTTTACTTGGAATGTTCTCGGGAAAGATCTCCAGTGTTAAATAAATACTGAGAAGGTGGGAAGTAGTTCAAGCGTTAACTTATTTACGGATTAATCTAAAATCTAAAACAACAGAAGAAGTAAAAATCTGTTCAGTCTACGGTTCGTTAAATATTTTTTTAAATAAAATTTGCAATATATAATTAGAATTTTTATTATATAATATATTGATATAGCATTTCTAATGTTTTTTTTTTTTTTTAAGTATATTATCCATATACACACATTGATCAGCCATAACCTTATGACCATCTGCCTAATATTGAGTAGGTCCCTCCTTTTACTACCATAGTGGGGCTTCTATTGGATTAGACCACACTAAGACTCACAATGGTTCACTTGCTGCCTAATATATTCCGCCCAATTCCAGACACAAATGTAATGAGATATTGAAAATATCTATGAGAAGGACCATACGACTGGGTCAGTGAAACTCCAAAATTTCAGATCTTGTGGTATGTTCCTGGTCTGCAGTAGTCAGGACATACCTAATATAGTATGTATACCTAAGGTACTCAAGGAAGGAAAACCAGTGATGCACATGGGGAGTAAAGTCTGGCCCGTGAAGTCCGATCCAATAGAAGGTACTGTAGCTCGAAAAAGGTTATTGCTGGTCATGATAGAAAGGAATCTGTTTTGGTGGTGAAAGGGAGGACAAACTCTACATTAGGCGGGTAGTCATAAAGTTATATTGTATTAAATACTGTATTAAAGCTTGTTCTTTGTTTTGTTTGTTGCAATCACCATAATGCAATTTGCAATATATGATTTAAAATGTGTGTATAGGGAATAATTTTTTCACACATTTTCTGATAAATATATTCACTATAATAATAATAATAATAATTAGTAGAAGCAGTAACCTCAAAAAGTTTCAATGGTATTTTAATTACCTTAAACAAATAAACTTTCAAAATCTCTGAGCATAAAAAAAAACTTACCTGAGGCGGTCGCTATTTGCTCTGTTCTTATTAGCTTTTTCTCACGTCATTCATGTGTACGAGCTTCTGATTGGCTGAGGGGCGGGCCCTAGTGAACGCTCACGGAACTGTCAAAACAGCAGCGCGCGTGCTGAGGAACGCACGAGCTTGGTGCGCGCGAGACCTCTCTCTCTCTCTCTCTCTCTCTCTCTCTCACAGGGCTGAGGTGAGGCAACTGTAAAGCTTCAATTAATCATTTTATTATTGTTGTTGTTTTCATTCTTGAACATCTCTATAATACGATTTTAAAACATATATGTTGTTTTTCTTCTGTATATTACAGGCACTGTAAGAGGGGAGAAACAAATCATTTAACCGGAGAGTGAGAGAGCGCGCGCAGACTACCTGAGGTAAAAAATATACCTGTTTATATTTAATATCATTAATTTATTTATTAATTTGGTAATAACACATTATTTGGTTTTTCTGTAAAGTATCGTTTAATGTACTTAAAAAAAACAAGTTATACGTTGTATATTTCTAAAAGTGACTTTTCTGTGAAATATGTTAGCATTAGCATGGGTTATGACTGAAATAACGGTCAGTCAGGGGCATGACTCCTGCACTAGTCTACACAGGGTAGTGTTTAACCCCAGGGTGTTCATTCTCAGCATGAAGCTACACCTTCACACTCTTACAGTAAACTCTTGCAGGACTTTGCACTTCTATGAGGATTAGGCGTCAGCCCACATTGGACTGATTAACTTAGTGTTTTATCTGGGTTGTTTAGACTATAACTACACTCCTGTATAACCAGAGTTCTCTGACAGAGGTTTATGATTTTCACACACTTTCAATCTTACACACACACTCGAAATCTGCTCGAGACTTTATACTAGATGTGTTAGATGGGGTAAAGTCACCAAAACATACTAGTTAATATTGCAAAATTATGTATAGTCTTTATAACATGCAATACATAATATTTGATTTGGGAAACAATATCAGGCAGTTGCTAAACATAACGATTCTTAATATCAAAGTTTACAAAACACTCATTAGGAGTGCCAGGTGGTTAGCACTGTCACCTTGCACCTCCATGGTCTGGGTTCGATTCCTGCCTCGGGTCTGGAGTTTGCATGATCTGCCCATGCCTGGTGGGTTTCCTCCCACAGTCCAAAGACATGCAGATTAGGTCAGTTGCCATTCCCAAATTGCCTGTAATGTGTGAATGAGTGGGGGTGTGTGCCTTGCAATGCATTTGCACCCCGTCCAGGGTGTACCCCGCCTAGTGCTGCCTCGTCTCCCTGTGCTTGATGTTTTTCCTCCTTTTTTAAAGACAGTCTAAATAAAATGCAGTTAATTTCCAAATTCCCCATAGTGATTAATGAGTGCATACTTTTGAATTGGCACTCTATCCAGGATGTCCGCGCTTTGTAACAGTCAAGTTGTATAAGAAGTTTGTGTTTATGCATTGTAAAGAGGAAACTAACAGCAGGTAGAACTAAATGTTGGAAATACAATCCGGATCCAAACCCAATGCCAGTTCTTGGACCCTGATGCTTTTTTAATGAATGAGAATAAATAATATAATAATCAAACAGTAATCTAATCCTTTTTTTCCCCTCGAGGTGGGCATGGCTATACCCGTCACTCAACAGAGACAATCGAGATGATAGTTTACCGCGTATGAACAGAGTGTGCGGAATAAACTGAAACAAAAGCGTTCATTGATCGGACATTCTCAAATTTTAATTCAGTGTCCTTGACTTAGAAGCTAGCAAGTGAACTACAAGTAAACGAATAAACAATGTGCAGTTTTTTAATAAATAGAAACATGTATCATAGTAATGTTATTTAAGATAAATAAAAGACGTTATAATGTGCTGTTATAGGCAACTTTTGTCTGCTTCATTACATCATTTACTACATAGGTTTATATAATGTGTTAGGACAAAATTTTCACATGCAAAGACAAAACTTATAATATGCTACGTGATATAAATTATTGTATTATTGCTGTGCTACAGAATAATAATGATCCTGACACAAAAATCAATGTCTTGAATTTGGCAATGTGAATTTAAAAAGTTGCTGTGATTTAATACAGCTTAATAGTTTTTTTTTTGTTTGTTCTTGTTGCAACACTTCCTTGGACGTCAGCATGTCTGGCCAAATAACTACATCACACTGACATTATCTCAAACAAAAAGAACTCTATCAGATGCAGATTAATACAAATCCATTCTGCACTGTTTAGTTCAGCTGTAATGTACCGATCAGGACTGTAGCGATTGATAAAAAGGAGAGAAAAAAAAAACACTACGACCAAAGTACATAGAAAGGGTGTGTGTTTGTATGTGGTAAGTCACGTGTCGTTTGTTTTGAGACCGCTCCTTGTCAGAGGCCTCGTGAGGCAATGTGGAAATAAGGGCCCACACTGCCATGCTGTGATGTAAACACCATCTGGATATCTGTTTGTGTGGACAAATTGAGTAAAAATACTTCCAGGTGGAATTTCTTCTAGGTGAATGAATCACCAGCGTTAATAAGGACGTGCGCGGTTTGAAGTTCATCACTCTTGCGGATGCACAGTGTCTTTAAGTGACGTTTCTTCTCATTTCTGTTACTCTCTTTTCACCTGGCGTTGATGAATCCCCCTGCCGACGATCCATCTATCCAGCTGATTGACTGATACAGCATCCAGCTCGCTGCTTTGTTGCCCTTCTGCCATCTCTGTCAACATGATATACAACAACGCTTGACATTCTAGAGGAATAATTACCCTGCTTTCTTTTATGTTGGTCTCTTTTAATATAAAGCAAGGTTTTATATCTCAGGGTCACCTCAGGCGCGCGTTTTTAGGACCCAGTCATTCGAGAATTCCATGAATGCGTTCGCTGAATACTTTTCATTACCTATGTTAGCAGTGTGCTTTTCACACATGGATGAAAAAAGGGAGAATATTAAGGGGCAGTGATTAGGGGAAAAAACGCAGGCAGCAGGCTTTTGTGCTCTGTGCTGCCTCAGTCAGCAAAAAAATGAGAGATTGATGTGTGTAGAAAAATGAGAATGCCAAAGGGCAATGGGACAAGGTCAAAGATTTCACATGATTTAATAAAATTACCCACAGGACTCATGACCAACTGGTGTCGATTTCTTTTTCTTTTCATATTTTTTACGAGTTCTGTATATAAGTCGAAAATGGATTTCGCATTCATAAATATGATGTTGCTTTATCAGAGAAGACTGCGTTACTGAATGCTTTTCTCTTCAGCAACATGTTGTCTAACACCTGTTTCCACATTATTTCAGCAGCACACTGCTAAGACAAAATATTTTTTTTGGCTTATGTAAACAAGTTCATAAAATACATGGAGTTTTTCATTAACACATGATGGTATAAATTGCATTCCGTCACAAAAGTGCTACCATAGACATAATTTGCTTGCAGTCCCACTATCAGCTCTCCTTCTATTGTTATTATATATTTTTTATATATTTTTTGGTCCACAGCTAGATTTCTCTAAAACACTGTGTTGTCTAGACTCAGTGCTTGATGCCTGGCATTAAACATTAAAAGCAGAAATTCTTCTACAGATGTTTATTTACTACCTTTATTTTAAATCTTGTGATTTGAGCAGGAATGTAATTGATGGCAGTTGCATTTGGGACAGGAAGTTCATTTTGCTCAGTTACACTGAGTGGCATTTGGTTTCAGAGCAGTCAGATTGGGTATGCTGTACAGTAAGCGCAGTCTAAATTGTTACTCATTGTAATTTTGTTTGGGAAATGTGGTCTGACATATGCAATAATTACAGTGGCATTTTGAACAGCAATATATTTCATAGTGGCTCTTTTTGGACCAGTCCGGTTGGTTACTCAATGGTACATTGAACTGGATTGAGTACAATTCAATTACATTTTATTTGTATAGTTTTTTAATGAAGGTCATTGTCGCAAAGCAGCTTTAAACAATCAAAATAAAATTGCGAAAAGTGTATGAAACGTGATAAATGTATATGAATCAAAATGATCAGATTGTCCCTGATGAGCAAGCAAAGGGTGACGGTGCTGAGGGAAAAACGTCAATTGTTAAAAGCGCTAAACAAATAGAATTTAATTGAATTAAATTCAAGGGAGATGGAGGGGGGGGGGGGTTGTAGAAAAGAAAGAGAGATAAGAGTTACTGTAGGTATGGTCAGAGACACGTACAGCATATAAACGTACCAGTTCACCATAATACTCTACGTCCATGAGTCCCCCAGATCTGCTCCTTTACCTAAGGCCCCCTGCTGTAGTTTTCATAATCAGTGGTACTAAAAAGCAGCCTTTAGTAAGTATGTGTGGCGGATTGTAAGACCTAGTGTTCACTCAGATACTGCGGCACGAGACCATTTAATGCTTTATATGTCAAAAGTAGTACTTTAAATCAATATGAAATTTCACCAGGAGCCAATGCAAATAAAAAGTCCAAGCTTGAGATTTGACCATGTAAATTGGCTTTCGTGTTTTTGCACTCCTTACTATTTGTAGTTTGTAGAGAGCCTTCAGATGGTAAAACACATAGTGGAGATGTTTTTTAGACCAGCGTGTCAGTTCGGCTTCAACCTGTTCAGCCCACGACCACCTAAAAAAACGTGAAGGTAATCAAAGAAACGGTAATTTGGGACGATGCCACTGCTTATTCTAAACACAAAATGCTAGCAGTACCTATTCTTTCAGAAATCAAATCCCTCTCACCAGATGACATATTTCACTATATCTCACACACACACACCTAAACACACACACACACACACACACACACACACACACACACCTTGCCATCATTCACTCTACAGCTAAATACAGCTTAATAAAATGAAATGCCATCGAATCTAATTCTTATTTATGTGTTTAGTCTGTAAGTGAGACTCAGTAATTGATCTCACTCTGACCGCATTTTAAGCATTAACCTCAATATGAGGTGTAATATTTCTGCCTGACACTGTGCTCGTCTCATAACCAGCGAGGCCCTGAAGGGATTCGTCCATTCACGAGACAATCGCAGGTTTAATTACATTATTAATTACTTTTCTCTCAGGGGACAGGGGTTAAAATAAGTCTTGATGAAGAGGCCCCAGTTTCAGTTCGATCCTCCGAGAGGAGACCCTGGTTTATGAACCGTGTTATTATAGCAACAACTCTTTCATCTAATGTCATGGCTGCCCGAGCGACTTTTTATCACAGATTGATGGCACATCACAGACAGTCGGAGTTTAAGTTCACCGCCGTGTCAGTTGAGGCTAGTTTGTGAGAGAGCATGATCTCACAAGGCAAATTTGTGGTTTTGCTGTGTGGCTTTTCTCATTTTCTCACTGGTGAAATTCTTTTTCTGTGTCTCTTTTATTTTGATGAGCATTACAGCAAGCAATTAACATACATAATAGCTACGGGATTCCTTGAGGCAATGTTTGCCCTCCAAACAGTTTTACACAGGGCTCCATAATAGCTGAAAAGGATTGAGAACCCACAGACTTTGTGTACTAAACCACTGCTCGTGCTGACCAATTTGGAGCTATTATTTTAAAGTATTCATGGGTTATTAACCTTAATTTTAGAAAGGATTTAACAAGATTCTAAATTATGTCTTCTATCGTAACACTGTTAAATTGTCAATGTTTCCGATTCGTTATAAGATTTTTATATTTTTATAGACCTTTTCCAAGAAAAACTTCCGTTTATGCAAAGAGTCTTCACTACCAGAGGTGTATTTTTCCAATAAACAAAAAAGTTGTTCAGTATCCAATTTAGAACAGAAGAGTTTGTGGTTTCTCTTCTGTCTGCAAAATACATATAAAGGTTCTACGGAGACAAAATAATTAGCCTTATAGGGAAAAGATCCCTATGCTGAGAATATAAGCCTGAAACAACACCAGCTAGAACCACTAGCAGAACAGTACTGACCTTTCAATTTTGTCTAAATATATTTTTAAAATAAGGTCATTATTCAATAACTTTTAAACTCAAGTGGCACAGATCATATGCAGCAACACAGCATATGTCAGTGATTTAAAAAAAAAGTGCTTATATAGAAGTCCTGCCGGAGTGTGTTGTGGGAAGTTTTTAGACATCAAACTGTGTTTTTAGGTTTTCGGATATGTCAGGTATTATGTACAAGTTATCATTATCATTGAAGTTATCATCACTTTTATAAAGGGTGAATTCAGAATATGTGAATAAAGTTGCAAAAATGTAGAACTCTCAAAATAAGCATATTATTAATATTTTTTAGTCATAGAAACAAACCATAGAAATAAACCATAGAAACACGTGATCATGTGTATTTGTGCTTTTTCTTTGCCTTTGTGACCCATTTTGTAATTTTTTTGCTCAGTCCGGGTTAGGGAAGATGGTTAAAATGAACTAAAATTCAGTTCTTCATATTGTCTATTTTGGGCTGAAAATAAGGATACGTCATGCTATACTGCACAATTTTAAACCCTATATATGTTTATTTGTTTGTCTTTTTGATGTTGAGATGCTGTCACATCTGTATAGATCTTGCCGTCCCTGGATTAAAAATAACTCAGATTTACAAACATCACATCTTCACACAGGTTCTCAAATATAATATGACAAATATTACACTTTATTATGTGCTAGTTGCAAACTCTTAATCTGTAGCGTTGTTAAACAGGATTTCTGTGGCCCAAATCCTGTTTAAGATTTAGGTGATGTACTTATGCGTTGCGTACTTGGCAAGAGGCACAGCGTAAACTTCCAGCATATTGTCTTAGTGTTGAGATTTAGTTTGGATTAACAATGACACGGTTTCTCTGTTTTACCCTACAGATGTAGCCGGATATGGATTAAAAGTCTAAGCCTGAAACTTGACCATGTGGATATTTGATAGTAAACTGGCTTTTGTGTTTCTGCACTCATCCTGAGTTAGGAGAGAGCCTTCAGCGCATAATGGAGACGTTCTCTAGACCAGAGTGTCAGATCTGTTTTAACCCGTTCAGCCCACGACGGCGGCCCAAACTCCTTGAGTGCAGGCACACATGCTGCTCGTTATGCCTGGATCAGATGGTGTTGAATCACAGGGAAGTCCGCTGCCCCTGGTGCCGCCGTGTCACACGTCTCAGCGGCTTCTCCGTGTTCCAGCTCCCTGATGACCCGGAAGCACTCACAGCCATCACGTTAGCACGCACGCCCGTTTTCATCCGGCTGCCCAACAGCAGCTGCTACCTGCTGCCACTTCCAGCAGATGAACACGACTACCGGTATGGCTTCAAAGACCCAGACGGGACGACTCAACACGAACGCCGTACATCTGGACAGGAACAGGAGGCTGAGGGGAGAAACGCGACTACGAACAGTTCAGCCTGGACTGGGTTCTGTACCGTCCTCCTGGTGGCCATGATCCTTATCTTCCTCTTGGCAATCATCCTGCACAACATGTCCTGCGTGTCCAAACGCTTCAGCATCATTTCCTGTGGATAAGAGACGAGACTGGGGCTGCATCTTAAACATCACAACAAGGGAATGAAATTCATGATTCAGTTAACGGATTTCATAACCGATATCATCATCATGTCATCATGAAAGTATAGTATGCACTACTTAGGGAACATAAACCCAAACCACATGCCCTGTTGACTATGTAGGAAACGTATGCTGTGTTTTAAATACCTTACCTTTATCCACTATACTTATATACTCTGGCTGTGTCACAAACCACACACTCAGTTCAGTAGGGACGGGAATCACCAGACACAACCCAATACGATATTATCATGATGCCTCTGTGCCAATTCAGTTAACATTGCAGTTCTGTAAGTATCACGATTTTATAAATATCATGATTCAGTATATATTTTTTTCTGTTTTTGTTACCATTTTAAGAACCTGAACTTTTTCTTTCTTTTTTTTTTTTTTAAAAAACTTGTTATACCTTGAAAGTTTTATACCTTAGGATTCAAGGATTCAAGGTCCTTGAATCCTAAGGTATAAAACTTTCAAGGTATAACAAGTTTTTAACAGTTCTGTAAGTATCATGATTTTACAAATATCACGATTCTGTATATTTTTTTTTTCGTTGCTTTTGTTACTATTTTAAGAACCTGAACTTTTTCTTTAAAAAAAAAAAAAAACTTGTTATACCTTGAAAGTTTTATACCTTAGCTTTATTCAACAGTTTCACACCTTAATTGAACGAGTAATCAAATTCGCCCTGTTCCTTATAGCATTAGTTTTCTTATTTAAACAGCATTTAAACAATACAAACCAACTTCAAATACTTTAAAGAGTTTAAAATTTTTACTTCAAATTAAATTAAGCAAAACCTACATTGTTAATGAGCAGCACGTATCTCTGTTATGTCTTCCACCATTTATAAAATTACTATTTCTAAACAGGAAACTTAGCAAATAATTCTGTGATGCCAGTGTATGAATAGTTTAGAAAGCAAGGTGTTACTGCCTCAAATGCCTCCAAAGTCTTGAGCAGGTGTGCGCGGCTTCTAACGTGTTTGGAGAGTAATTAGCTCTCATGGTGTTTTAAAACTGGTGTTAGAGTGGGTTTGTGACTAATTTGTTTGCAGAGTTTGGAGAAAAAGAAAGATTTGTGGCTTTTTAGTGCCAGGGGTAGCTCAGTGGTTAAGGCATTGGACTACGGTTTGGAAGATCCCAGGTTCAAACCCCACAACCACCAAGTTGCTTCTGTTGGGCCCTTGGGCAAGGCCCTTAAACCTCAACTGCTCAGATGTGTAATGAGATAAAAAAAAGTCGCTCTGGATAAGAGCGTCTGCTAAATGTAAATGTTTTTAATGTGCTCTACCTTTGATACCGTAAAGCAATAAACATGACATGAAATACCTTTCTGTAATTCAGTTAAGCCCACGGCTGACAGTCATGTCTGTTCAAGCTGGAAAACAGCCAATTACAGTCACTAAATTCAAAATTTTAAATTTTATTTGTCACATACACAGACATACACAGTACGAAATGTAGTGAAATGCTTATCCAATCAACAAGAGCATCTTCATTATAAACTTAATAAATCATGTAAAAAATTGATTTTGGAGTCACTGTGGCGATACATGAATCATGATTCATAACTGATTCCCCCCATCTCTAATATTCACCATGCAGAGACATGCTAAATGACAATTACCTGTTGTCTTTGGGTGTGTCCCAAATCATACACCCTCACCGTTATCCATACTGTACACAGCGGATGAACCCGAAACCACACGCCCTATTCACTATATAGGGCCACTTCTTACAACTCACTATTATGTGTACACTGAAAATACAGGCCATGATCACTGCATAGGGAACATTTTAATCCATACACTCTGGCTATCACAAACCGCACCCACTATTTACTATTTAGGGAGCATACAACTTTATTTTAAACAACCATTGTTTGGGTATTTCCTCAATGACATGCTGTAATCACTATCTAGGGCCATTTATATCTGCGCGTTATTATCTATGCTAAGGATGTATTCCAAATCATAGGGAGTATGAGCACCATGCTATCGATACATTGTTGTTTCGTGCCAAATCACAAGGAATTTCTAATCGTGACTTATTAGCTGTACACGGTGAATGTATTCCAAACCACAAGCCCTGATCACAAGTTCATGTGCCATTTGTTATTCATATGCCATTCATATGCCAAACTAAACACTTTATTCGCTATATATATAAATTCCATTAC